>NC_065446.1:52938049-53186573 GCF_917563875.1 Diabrotica virgifera virgifera
ACTATTAACTTTTGAGAAAAATGGAAAGAAACTTATTTTATTTAGAATATTACAAGGAATCTAGAAAACATATTTTTCGGAGGAAAATAGGAGATTTTTGAAATGGAGCGCGCCGCACCGGCAAAAAAGTCGGATAAACATGCATATTTAACAATTAAAAAACAACGGTATAAATTAAAGTTAGACGCGATCACTCTTCAGAATCTTGAAGCAGAATGTTCATTCTTCAATCTGAGTATCTGGCAACCTCAAAAATACTAATCTAAATATGAGTTTTTAAGCCTCGAAAATGAGTATATTCGCATTTTTCAGATTTTAAATCGCCTATAACTCCAAAACTATCAATTTCTGAGAAAAATTACAAGATACCTTTCTTGTTTCCATAGACGCAAAAAATCTAAAAATATCTGTTCCAGAGCAAAAAAACATGATCTGTTGTATTTGTTTAAAAAAATTGTTTAATCAATTTCTGCCCAAAAATTCCACCCGGCACCCTTCTGATTTGTTTAAAGGGGACATTTTTGAATAGGAATCCACAAAGAAACCGAATCAGAAATTTTTTTCAGACGGGAGCGGTCTCACCACATGGACTAATAGAAAGTTGACAATTAATAGATCAGCTGTATTTGACGCTTAGAGTTGTTATTTTGATAAAACTGTAAATGTTTTAAAGTATTGTAATATTCTTGGTGTTTGAATAAACTTATTTTAAAGCAGAGTTACAGTGCTATTAATTAATGTATTTTTTGTATGGAAAAACAATTATGTTGAATAGTTTCTTGGCAATAACATGACAGAGATGAAAGTCACATCTGAGAACAGACCGGATTAGCCCATAAGCGTGGCAATTAGGTACCTACCCATGTATCTAGTAGCGTGGCTCTTACTGCATACTTTTTATACGTATAACTTAATACACTTAATAAGCACTTTACTGTTTAACATGTAAAACTCGCTTGCTTTGTTTGTATTATTAAGCTAAATTTTAAATCTCCGTGCACATTTTGTAACCCGGATCTACGAAAAGCTTATCACGTAATTCGGTCGCCCGCTTTTTATTTTTCTTTTCTCGATTTACATCTTATTTTTTTCGTCGTCAATGAGCTCCCACTTTATCCTTTTACTGAGAGAAGTGTCTCCGAATACGCTCTAGGGTTTATGTATTTTGCACTTCGTTTAATACTACTCAACACATAGTGTTTTTTACTGTAGGGTGCAAGATATACAAGGAAATTCAAGCTTGCTTTCTAGACTGTAGGAATTAGTGGACATGCTCTTTGAAGCTCTTTGTTTTAGCTAGTTTGAATATAAAAAACTTTAATTTTTAAATGTAATGTTTTTAATGCTCTTCTTCTTCTTTTTCTTCTTCTTCTTCTTCTTCTTGTAATAGGCCTGTGTCCTGTTTCTTCTGTTACAGTCTCTGCTGCGATCCGGAGCTTCAGCTCTCGTACCATAGTTTTTTGGGTCTTCCTATGGGTCGCTTGGTGTTGGGCTTCTGTGTCTTCGCCCGTGTCCATCCGATCTACGTGGTCTCTCTATAATATGTGTCTATAATTTCTTGGTCTTTAGCGTTCTATGATGTAGTGTTCCAGCATGCCAATCGTAGAATATTTCTCTTCAGGTTTTTTTTCCACATTCGTTTTTTCCGTTTTCTTGCTAGGTCGTCATCGTTATTCCATCCAGTATCCGAGGCTACTGTTCCAGTTCTTTGAGCATTGTTTTTTTACGAAGGGTAGGTTGCTAGCCTTGCTCTTCAACCCTCCTCCTCTTCCCGGGCTTGAAACCGGCAGTGATGGTAACTTCTGAGCTACTCGATTCACCCAGCATTACCACCACAGGCGGAGTTTTTTAATGCTTTTGTAGGTAAATGTAAAATGCTTCTTTTTCGTTTGGCTGGGTTGTATAATTCATATAGGGCATTTGGTTTTCGTCCTGTCTTTTCTTCTCCGTCCATTTGTGCTTTAATCTTCTTGATTTTTTTGCTCTGATTTGTGTTTGGAACTTTTTATTTTACGTGTACATCTTGCTCGCTTTCGCTGTAACATGGAGCCATCAGCATGTAATTCCATAAACCGAAATTCAGCCGCCTGTTACCAGAGACTCGAATGCCTTCATGGATCAACATCACATCAACCATTTACTTTGGCCATCGCGATTGCCTGATCTGTCTCTAATAGGTCTGGATCCCGCGTATGAAAAAAAAGTTGATTAATAGCAAGCTGAAAATTTGTTAATAGCTTAAGGGTGTCTAGTCGGATAAACTTTGATATATCGGAACACTGGAACAGGGGCAGTTTTAATTGTGGAACAGGTTAAAAATTTGGAACGGACACACCACGAAAACGGCACATTTATTTTGTCCGACAGAACAGACTTAAACTCTCCGAACAGAGATTAAACTCTCATGCAAAAATCAGACTGCTATTTATCACCTGTCATAATTCCTGTCATTTGACATATTCTACATGTTCCACTCATTAAAACGCCCATTTGGTGATAAATAGCAGTCTGATTTTTGCATGAGAGTTTTAATATCTGTTCGAAGAGTTTAAGTCTGTTCTGTCGGACAAAATACATGTGCCGTTTTCGTGGTCTGACCGTTCCAAATTTTTAACCTGTTCCTCAATTAAAACTTCCCCTGTTCCAGTGTTCCCATATATCAAAGTTTGTCCGACTAGACACCCTTAAGCTATTAACAAATTTTCAGCTTGCTATTAATCAACTTTTTGAAGTTATACTTCTTTACCGGCGATAGAGGGTGATTTTTTTATATGTTAAAACCTATCAGCCCGGCGCATGCGCATTATAACTTTGTTCTGATTGGATGTTCAAATGACATGTCAAAAATTATCCGATATGGTAGCTGTGGTTTGGAGGTAAAGGTAAAGGTAATCAAATGTATAACATATTAGTTTTATTGTTGTGAGGACAGAAACAAAAAACTTTATAATATTGTAGTGACTTTTAAATAGTTTTTAAAAGCAACAGGTACGTAATAATTGTTATGTATCATGGGTATAAACCTACCTATTTGATCTGCCAAAATACATAGTATGTAATACTTTTATTTATATAATTTGATTACCATCAAAATTTCTATCAATATTCACCTAATATATTGTTTTTTTACTCTATGTTTTGTTGTATTTTTTCAATTCTAAATCATTTCAATTCAAAATTAAAATAATTTGATCAATTTTCAAAATATCAAAATATCACAAGTTTAATCCGTTTAGTTAGTCGATCTTCGTAAATAATGACACTTAGTGTCCGTGGCTAAGCGGAGAAGGCGAATGAATTCCAATACCAACCGCTCTTATCAGCGCTGGTTCGAGTCCCAATAGAAACTTTCTTTTTTGTTTTTTTAACACATTTTATGATTGTAAGTATATTTATTATATAATTGTATTTTCAGAAAATACGTATTTAGTTAAAAAAATTTTCGATAATTAATGTTCAGACATCATTTGTGGCTTGTTTAATGTGTTTGTGTGTGTTTTATTCTTTTATTATTTTAATTTTTGGCACTGTTCTAATAAAAATGTTTGAGAAGTAGTAAGTATAAATTAGTTTAATATTTAAACAAAATATAAATAAAAAGTATATTAATTTCGTTTAAATCATATAATAGAAGTATAACTTCTTACGTGCGTACAAAGTACACACACTTTCTTTTTTTTTCATACGCGGGATCCAGACCTATAACTGAACATGTCTGGGATATGACAGGACGCAAGCTCTTGAATTTGCAACACACTGCACGTATTTTAGCAACTTTTCTCACAACGTTGCATTAACCTCGAATGAGATACCTAATAGGATATCGACCACCTCATCTGAACGATGCCCAGGTGAGTCAGTAAGTGTATAAGAAATCGTGGATTCTCAATACATAATTGAACCAAATTCTGCAGGAAGTTAACGAATCACGGTGAAAATTTAATCATTTTACTAGCAAAGAACGATCAAAACTCCACAGAACAAAAAAGCAGAATGCCCCGGAGGAATACCAAATGAATTGATAAAAAACGGATCTGAAAAGCTTTTTTTTTTCTCTGATTCTGGCCTTTAGCCACGTAATTGTATAACTTATTACTAAGTCAGGGGAGTAATGTGTAGTGTGTGTGTTGAGTAAGTGTCTTGTTACTTTGCAAAGTCGACGTCATTGTCTTTGCAAAGAGACGCTAATTGTTTCCGAACGTCTGCGGTCCCTCCGGTGAGTACGGATCCCACAAGGACAGAAACTATTTTCCATTCATTAATTTATAATAAATGAAAAATTTCTGCCCCTGGTAGGAATCTGAAAAGCTATTCCGCATGATACACAAAATGTTTGAGAGAGCACTGAATGGAGGAGACTTACCGGTAGAATGGACTGAAGCATATATGACATCAATATAAAAGAAAGGCAATAGAAAAAACTGCGAAAACTATCGAGGAATCAGCATAATATCATATATAGGCAGACTGTATGGAAAGGAACCCGGTATTGTGGAATAAGAACATCAGCATAAAAACAAAAAGAAGAATATAATATATAGTACCATGACAATAATTATACTAACTTATGAGTGTCAAAATTAAACAATAAATAAGAAAACCAAAAATAAAATAAGAGCGACATAGATGTAATTCTCAAGGATAAGCTGCAGAGTAATAATAAGAGCTAGAATAACATAGAAATTAAGAAAATAACTGGAATGAACTCAGATATAATAGAATACATCGAACAGAAGAGATTAACCTGGTATGGACATGTCAGAAGAGCAGACCAAAATCGTTGGATAAATAGAATATCAGAGTGGAGCCCAAAGGAAGAATAAAGAGAGGCAGACCCCGAAGATCTTTCAGAGATGAAATGAACGAAGCAATGAAAAGAAGAAATCTGCAGGAAGGGGGCTGGCAAAACAGAAAGAACTGGGGAGAACGATTGAGTGAAGGAATAGACTGTGGAAATACCTACAATATTACAAATATAATACATAATACACAACTGTGGAAATCCTTATAGTATATAATATATAGGGTGACAATTTGAAAAGTTGCCACCCCCTATAATTTGGTCCCTATAGAAAATCTAAAAATATACAAAAACACGTCAAATCTATTTGTAAGGGGGGTATTTTGTAGACCAGTTTTCAACTAAATTACATTAACCCTCTAGCGAGGGCGGACACAACCCCCACAATCTTTAATGTAAAGAGCGGGTGAGTGATACCTCATTTTAAAGACCGCCCGACTACCTTTTCAGAAATACAACATACATTATATTTCTTTTCAGTACTTTTGGAAAAATCTAGCGAAACCGTACAGATTTTAAGTATTGAGTTCAGAACTCCAAACCTTTTTTGGGAGTGTTGAACTCCAAATTGAATTTTTTGGGGTATTGGAGTATTTAGAGTATTTTTGGAGAAATCAAGTAAAACCGTAAATATATTAAGTATCGAGTTCAGAACTCCAAAATTTTTTTAGAGTATTGAGTCCAAGATTTTTTTAAAAGTCCTAAAAAGAAACATAAGGTATGTGGTATTTTTGAAAAGGTAATTAAATGACCTTTAAAATGAGGCATCACTCAACCCCCCTTACTATTAAAGATTTTGGGTGTTGTGTCCGCCCCCGCTAGAGGGTTGATGTAATTTAGTTGAAAACTGTTGTACAAAATGTCCCCCTCACAAGTAAATTTGACGTGTTTTTGCATATTTTTATGTTTTCTATAGGGACCAAATTATAGGGGGTGGCAACTTTTCAAATTGACACACTGTATACTATTTGTAAGGGACACTGAATACATGTATGTATACCAAATATTATTAAAATTGGATAAAGATATAGGTGTTTACCAGTTTTTTTCACTTGCTATATTTCGTGTAAAAATTTCTTGAACTATTATTTGGCTCCCTTTGCTATAAACTTTTTTCCAAGACCTCATCTAATTTCAGATAGTGTCTTGTACAACTCGGTAAATCCATACTTTCTCATACATTTTTCTCTCTTACAAAGTTTTTAGGGTCTAGAAAGAGCTTTTCTTGAATATAGGGTCATTTTCCGATTTCAGGTGATTCAAATAAAACGTCTTCCCTTCTAAAGGGCATTCCAACTTCGAAATTTATCATACGACTCGTACGTGTCCTTCTACCTACCTACTATAACCTTTTTCTTGCGAGCATTACAATAAAAACGTTCTTGAGACCCTTAAGGGACATCATAATGTTTCAAGACAGTCTCATAAGTGCAATACATTTTGTTATTGGTGTGTAAATCAAGATTTTCCAGATTATGGAGAATGTAGCCAGTCGATGGGCTAGTAGCCAATGACAGGACGGACGGTATTTTCAGTTGATAATCATAAAAGTTAGTTTGTTCAGGTGATTTGTGGCAAAGAATATCCCGATATTCTAGTTTGTGGTCACTGAAAATTGAATTTGAATTACAAACACGAATTTTATGAAATATACAGAATTAGTCGTAAAAAACTTAACATTGAAGTGAAAACTTATAATTGGTAGATGTATATTTAATTAAAAATTAAATAAAAAGATCCAAATTAACTTCAATGGCTGCTTTTATTCAGAACGAACGTTTTCGGCCTATCAGATCATCTTCAGTGAAATTTGAAGGACTTGTTTATATAACCTCATCACCAAGCAGTGGGTGGGTTGAAATTGAATATTACATACTTAAAAATATTAAAACACACACATTAAATTACCAGTAGGTAGATCAGTCACCGACCGTAGTTACGGTATACGGCAAAATAAACAGTACTGGCATCCGTATGCCTCAAATTTGTATCTGTCAGGCGCCCAAACGCACTGTGTGGTTTCGTACGTGGCGTCGTTATAACGTATGTAAATGTCGTGATAATGTTAGGTGCTTCAGAATGGTTCTCAGTTTTGCAGGAAAGATTATTTTATGGTGGAGTACTGTTTTCGGTCATATGGAAAAGTCACGAAAACGGTCCAAGCTTAAAATCAACAATGGTTTCAGCAGGACGGGACAACCTGTCAAACTACCAGGGAGTCTCTTCGAATACTGCGCGATCATTTTGGGAGTTGTCATTCACCAGAACTAACGACACCAGATGAGTACATAATATGGAGAATGCTGAGGAAGTCAGACAGATCCACCGTCTACCATTTCGGAATTACCGACTATTAGAATTAAAGATTTTTCCTTCCAAAGGCAGTGGTTGATCTAGAAATTTGCCTTGGGAGGGTAAATTTTCCTTAGGAGGGAACTTCCAATGAAAAACCGACTAAAAGACATAAAAAGATAATCTCAGATTACATAAAAGACATACATAATAACTTATAGGCATTAAGGGGTTACATAGGTCTTGCGGGTAAAAAAGTGACTTTTTAAAAAAATTATATCTCTAAAACTAAAAATTATATTTATTTATAATTGGAACATGTAAATGTATAGTACTTGCTCTATTCAACTCTGTTCGATGTATGCTGTTGAGTATGGATAGCTGGCTTAAATTCATAGGTTTAGAAAAAATAATGCATGCATACATGTGCGAAGATCCAGCGGACGAACTTTATTTATTTTCTGCATTTTATTGAAGAAATATAGATTTTTGAATACATACACGACATACAGTAACTTTCATTTTTTTTGTTTCAGGTATGTTCCGTTTTAACATAAGTAATCCTAAGCGGTAAGTGGTAAATAGCAAAGCTTTGATCTATATCTACATATTTGTAGATTTTTGACCCCCCTCCCCCCATGTAACGCACCGTAACGATTTTCTGTACCCCCCTCCCCCTACATAAACGTTACGTAACACCCAAGTGACCAGTTGTTGCGAAAAGTACTAGAAACTTGGTAAAATAACTTTCTTCTTCTTCTTCATGTGCCGTGCTCGATTATCGAACGTTGGCTATCAAATTGGCTATAGTAATTTTGTTAACGGCAGCTCGGAAAAGGGATGCAGAGGATCTGTTATACCATTCTCTCAGGTTTTTAAGCCATGACGTTCTTCTTCGACCTGGCCCTCTTCTTCCGTCTACTTTGCCTTGTATTATTAAATGGATTATATTATATCTCTCTGGGTGTCGCATAACATGGCCAAAATATTCAAGTTTTCGATTTTTAACTGTTCTGACGACTTCTGTGACTTCAAAATAACTTTGTTATTGTGTTAATCGCATTTGGGGCAATAAACTAACAATAAATAATAAACTGACAATAGCAATCTTTTATTACTAATTTTACATTTTACATTTTCCCTACTTGGCCCCATCCTTACATAAATTTTTGGCTTCATCCTTTATTGTTCTTCTCATGCATTCTTATTCTTCTATTTTACCTTTTTTTTTAATAAAATCTTAAAACAAAATAACATATTATTTATTATTTCAACATTTTATTTAAAATAAAATCGTATTCTGAAGAAAAATTAACATTAAAGTCAGAGGTAGCTAGAAACACAGTAGTAGGTATGTAAAAAACAATTCAATAATAATTACAGTTACTGCTCCTCTGTCCATATGTTTGTTAGCCACACATACTCTTTCATCACATACATCCGGAGAGCAGACGAAGTGGGTTCTGGAAGTCTGGAATTAATAAGCCACTTGCATTAACTTCGTCTTTTTCGAGCCGACCGGCATCTTAGATGATGTATCATTGCAGCCCAGCGCACAATGCACAGAAGCTTATTTGCCCTTTTGGCAGCAAGTCGCTGTGGTCGTATTCACCTACTTTCACAACGTTCTTGTGTAGTCTTGCCATGCACGTAATGACTGTGCATAAGCACATTGTTGTGAGATGTGAAATAGATCCCAAAGTTGTACATATTCTTTTCTTTAGCTTGCTTTGTACTGATGGACAAAAGAAATCGTAAGGCATCTGCTTAAACTCTTCTAGTGGAGGCGAGAGATCAGTGGATAACCACACAAGAAGTAGTGAAAACTTGCATGATCCTTTGTCCAATTGGCTAAGTACTATGAGCCTGCTTAGGGTTTGAAAGATTGGGCAGGGTGGCGGCAGAAAACTCGGAAAACAGGTTTTAATGCACTCCTCCAGCAGGATTCGTCCGCGCATTTAATTACTTGCAAGAAATATTGGGATCTACGGACATGAGTGCTGTACCGTACCAGATTAGGTTCTGCTGCACCTTCCAGGCTATCTTCAGGCTTGGGCGTCCAGGTTATACTTTTTAAAGTGTTGAATGGCAAAGTTCTTGACTTTTCGATAACATGGGTTTTCCTATGGCCCCACTGGTATCACGGTGGTAGATTATGTCATCATAAAGAGTTTGAATGTAGAAAGTTTGAATCAGAGAGGTGTTTCAGAAAAAGGTAACACCGTCTCTAGCATAGGTAAAAAACTGAAAAATAATAATTGGGTTTGTTTAGTAAAAATTTTTGCATAACGAATAATATACGATGCTGCCAGTAGTTTGGGCAAAATCGTAAAAAATGTGTAAAACTTTTTGTTCTTCGACCCCATGTATCGTGAAAACGCATGCCGTTACAAAAATTTTTTACTAAGCAAACCCCAATTATTTTTCAGTTTTTCACCTATCCTAGAGATGGTATTACCTTTTTCTGAAACACCCTGTATATATAGGAAGGCACTTATGGAATAAAATTATTTCTGTCCTTGTTTTAAACAAATTTAAAAAACGCTGAGACCCGTAGATTTTTATATATAAAATAAAAATGTGTGTACCATTCGTATTTTTATATATAAATGTGCGCTTTTTAAACATAAATTTAAATGTACAGGGTGATTCATGCAAGCTTACCATAGTCCATATAAGCTTTATTTTTAATGGAACACCCTGTATATTTTTATATGGTTAGAATCTGCTTAACAACCTGATTTCATGGTCTACTATTATGAATAATACAGGGTGATCATTTAAAATTATAATGCATGGAAACTACTTATAGAATAAAATTGTTTGTCATTATTTTAGAAAATTATAAAAACGAAAGGATACGTCAACTTTTAAATTCAACTATGGACTGTTTAAATATAAATCCCAATATATATAGCCCATTATCTTTAATTTTAATTTAACACCCTGTATATTTTTGTGTTTAGAAGCTAGTTAACAACCTTATCTCAAAAATATATTATGTAGGGTGTATTATATGAATAATACAAGCTGAAATTTTGAAATTAGTTCCTGCCAGTTCCATTTTCAATAAAAAATCTATAATAGTTTTCGATATATTGAAAAAAATAGATTTTCATTTTGATAACTTCAAACGGCTATAACTTTTTTTGTGTGCACATTTGTACTAAGGTAAGTTAGGTTCTTCTTCTTCTTCTTCAATTGCAAATCCACTAATGGATGTTAGCGATCACATTTTCCATTAACTCTCTGTTTCTTGCAACGTGTATCAGATATTGTATGTCGTTAATCCCTGTCCATTGCCTTATGTTTCGGAGTCAGGACATTTTCTTGCTTCCTATTCCTATCTTGCCTTCAATTTTACCGTGGATTATAAGTTGAAGGAACTGGTATTTTTCGTTTCGCATGATTAGTTAGGTTCAATCGAACTATTTTTGGTCCCAGAATATGTGATTTCATTTATGACCTGTATTTTTGTTACACCCTGTATATATGTATATTTTCAATACTAGAATAAAACAAATACTATTTTGTTATCGCGCTTTTATTATTACAAATATACAACAGCAAAAGAAATTTTGATGGTCAATTTCATTCCTACAAATTTCGCTTAAAATAAATAATATTAAAAAACTAATCAGTGAATCAAATATGCATACCATAAAATATAAATATTAGTTCTTAACTAATCTGACAATTGTACTCGTTTAAAGCCTTTTCTAACATTTGATACACAAGCTTAATTACAAAATAAAAATATACGTGCAGACTGGGATAGTAAAAATAATGCGCAGTTAGGTCCAGCCCCCACGACGCAACTGCTTTCAAATAACGGTTGAAAACTAGTTGAAAACCAGTTGCGAGTGCAATCGGTTTCAGACCGTAGTTTTAAAACACTTCCGTCGTGGGCGCAGGACTTTAGTTGTGCATATCTAGGGTTGTAGCCAAATGCAAACAAGATGATTTTTTAAGTATTCAGAAGGTACCGTGTTCAGAAGTATTTAGAAACTTACTAAGTTTTCCTCAAAGTTGTATTGTCTTAAACTCCTTGAATCAACAACACTTTTCCTAATTTTACAAAAATTAAATAAACCAAATTTTTACCAATTTGTCTTATCCTACATCAGTAATACAGGATCTTGTGAAACAGAAATACGTAGGAGAATAGGCATGGCCAAAAACGCTATGAGTCGATTATCGAAAATCTGGAAAGATCACTTCTTGTCGAAGAACACCAAAATAAGATTAGTACGAGCCTTAATTTTTCCCATATTTAATTACAGATTCGAAATATGAACAATGAAATCGGACGACAGAAAAAGGATTGACGCCTTTGAAATGTGCTGCTGGAGAAGAATAATTCGGATCTCATGGACGGAACACAGAACAAACCACTCAATCCTCCAAGAGCTTAATATTCAGACTCGACTTTCCTCTATTTGCCTCTCCATCGTCTTAAAATTTTTCGGCCATATTGCAAGAAGAAGTGATAATAATCTTGAGAGACTTATAATTTCGGGAAACGTTGAAGGGCGCAGAAGTAGAGGTCGCTCACCTACTCGATGGACGGATCAAGTACAGAAAGCCAGTGGAAAAACATTCTCTGAATCCATGAGGGAAGCTCAGGACAGAAGCCGATGGAAAGAGATAGTTGCTCGTATTATAGGGAATCACGACACTCAGCAATGAGGAAACGACTGATGAGGAGGAGTCTTAAAATATTATTTGAATTTTTGTTATCTATACTCTTTGCTCCAAATATCAATGGACTAAAAATATAAACGGCTTATAGTAAAACCTTGTAGGGTTTAAAAAACAATTTTGCACAGACTAAAATCAAGGATTTCAATTGTTGAATGAAACCAAAATGGGATTTTACATTTCCTTTATCAACGAATTTAACCTAAATTTGATTGAAAAAAACACAAAGATCGTAAAATTGGAAACTAGTCTTGTGATTCTTAATCAATAGACTCCGTACATCAGCTATGGTGAAGCAGATGATCATAATATGTAGACTTTTGAATGAGTATTTTGTTACCTTTAGTAGTGTCAAAACACAGAAACTCTTATGAGGAAAAGCAACTGAACAATATGAATATATATGAAAGGAAATATATCAATGGAAGACAGCCATTGAAACAAGCGAATTGTTGAATGGCGAGTAAGAGCAAATAAAAGAAGTAGAGACAGACCTGAAATCAGATGAACTGATGACATCAAGCGATTGATTGGCCCCGAACGGATGCAAAAGAAACGAACAGAAATTAATGGACAGCTGTTATTGATGATGATGAACATGATGAAACCTAAACATGATATAGTAAGTTGATTTGGTATGTGCATTTAAGAATCGTTTAAATGGTCTAAACTTCTTGCATCCACATCCGGAGTGAGACTGAACAATGTCTTGGATATAAGTACAAAGATCATGAAAATAATATAAAGAACAAAAGTATGTATATATAGCATAACTATTCATATTTTATTGATCGCTTGTAGATAAATAAATATTGTAAAATCTAGCTTACGAGGTGGGTTGCTAAACACTTTTTCCGATACCACACGCCTGGTTAGAAGTCATTGAGAAGATAGAATAGACATAGAAATAATACTGGATACCAGACAAAACTATTTCTTCAAATAGGGGTAATTGTCAATAGTGCAGAACTTTGATGTTGTTAACAAAATATGAAAAACTGAGATGGTCGTCAACATCAACAGTGAATAAGGTAATAGCAGATTTAACAAAACACAACATAAACTCGTCTCGAATAAAATAAAACAGCAACTTTTGCAAACTTTGTGAAGACTCACATGCTTTGAAACAGATTAAGTTTTGTTTTTCGAGTCCCATCAAGGAAACGGTCGTGTTGTGTTTATTAATATCGCTTTACTAGCCTGATTAAAAAAAGAATTCGTACAAAGAAATTGTCGAATTGTTTGACACCAACTGGATAGAAATTGAAAGAAAATTAAAAACATAATTTCATAACGTCAGCGTAAAAAAAAGAACCATAAAAAAATGAAGAACACTGGCACAGGACATAATTTAACACCCAAGTGGTTTGGTTAAAATGCAATGAGTTGGAAATATACCCTTTTCCAAAGGAATTCAGTATCGACCAAACACATCTAAAAAGAGAAAGTCTTCTTCTCTAAAGGTGTTGGTTGGTTATTGAAGAGAAAACTGTAATTTGACTTCCTCGTGACGGTCAATGGAAAAGGGCCGAAAACAAAAACAAAATTCGAACACAATGTAGTCCGCTTAACGAAAACAAGTAGTGTTTTCGTTTTGTTTTAGTTTTGTTTTTGTTTTTTGAGTTGTAGAGAACACAAACAAAACATACACTCAACTGTCCGTCTAGTAGTCTAGTAGAACCGTAAAAAGGTAGCATAAAACAGTAACATTTTAAGTGGCGTTTAGACGGAGCGATAAATGCGAGCAATTTATTGTGACGATAAATTGCTATGGTTTATTGATTTTTTTAAAGCTGTTTAGACGCTGCAATATATTGTCGCGATTGAATATAAACTGAAACAACTCGATCGTTACAATAAATTGATGCAATCCGATACCAACTCCAATCCAACTCCAATTCCGATAAATCGCTGCGATGTACCGTTTACACACAACGATAGATTGAAATAACTCGATCGATATCGATAAATTGCTCCGATTTATCGCGGTGTCTAAACGCTGCCTTTTAGATGTGCGTTTAAACGATCTTAATGTCCGACTGGTATTATTTGAAAATAATGACGTGATTTCGAAGTCAGTTAAGTATGGTATAATGCCCCAATAATTTTGAAAAATAACGCCCTAGGGTATTAAATTTAACTACTTAAATACTGCCAAGTTGGCAAATACCAACCTAAGTAAAACTATGGTTACCACAATTACGTTACGACTATTGCTAAGTAAATGTACTTATTTGAAAACTAATTAATTAAAAATTCATTTAAATTTTTGGCATGTAAATAATAATTTAGTCGGACATTAAACGTTGAAGGCACCACGGGTATGATAGATAATAACGCTTTCGGTCAACATATATTCCTCGTGCCAAAGGTCCTCGGTATATACACCATTGACCTCAAGCGTTATTATCCTTATAATACCTTTGGTACCTTAATAACTATTAGAACTTTTAATAAAATATTAAGAACATTATTTATTTCTTTTTAAAAACGGATACTATTATATCTTGTTTTTAAGCTTATGTCTTGTAATATATACGTATTGGTCTACGTTTAAAAAAAATTGTTAGTTATAGAGTTTAACTGAGTTTAAACTACTTTTTGGAAATAGGAACAAATATATGATAAATATGAGTACTAGAGAAGACAAAAACATTTATAATTATTATAATCATTTGAATTTAATACGAAATATGTAATAATTATTCTTCTTAGAAAAGAGTTAAAATCTTCATGATTGCAGTTGATTAATTTTTAAATAATTTTCATTTTAAGCGAAATATTTCGTAGAAAAATGTAATATTTTAATCAGATCAGGTTTTACCCTTTAAAACCAATTGTTGGTCGGCACGTGTCCCCGTTACAGTCCTCAACAGCTGCCAAGCTGACATTCTCAATATTTTCCAATATACAGTTTTGATCTTCAAGTTCATTCTCGATGCACTCTGTATTCCCACATATGTCAATAAGAAGGTTGACGATGTTGGTAAGATTAGTAGTTTGGACGTCGAGTATAACGCCAATGTTAACTTCTTTTTTGATGAGTACAGAAAGGCGTTCTTCTAACTTGCATAGTGTTTGTGTTTGGTTGGCAACTTCGACACTGACATTTTTGACAATGGTTACTTCTATGGAATTCAGTGTGACATTAGCATTGTTCAAATTGGTGTTTTGTTCTTTTATTTTGGCAAGGATATTGTCCAAGGATTGTTTGCAAGCACATGTTGTTGTTGTGTTGGTGGCTTCCAAGAATGCTGTAAGAAATTGAAAGATGTGTAAGCAAAGCAAATAATACTTGATATATATAATTTGTATAACAATGAAGAGATATTAGAAATAAAATTAAACGATTTAGCTTCAAGAATATAAATATGGATGGTTTTCTATTGTGTTTCTAACTAGTGCATCCTTTAATATTCTCGAACATATTTTTTGATGTCTTTTTAGTGATAATCATATTTATGTTAATATATAACGACAATCAAGATAAATACAGAGTGTGTTTTATGTATGGAAACCCTCAATTATGTCGAAAACGGCTTCCACGATTTTTATAGATATTGGTGGGTAGGGGTTGTCTAATGCAGCCGATATTATAGTGATAAATGCATTGTTGTCAGAACTTCTGATTTTCTGGAAATCTAATGAACTTTCTTATTTCAAATGGAACACCTTGTATATTTTTTGCGTTTTTAAGTCCTTAAGAAATACTGATTATTTTGCATGTTATATTTCCTATACCTAAATGCCATAATTTCGGAGTTATTGCTACATTTATTTAAAAAATAAATTAAACAGATTATAAAAATAATTTTTTTCGGCCCGGGTAAACATTATTTTACGTTCTTTGAAACATTGGGAACAAAAAAGGTCGTTTGTAATTTTTCTTTAAAGATAATCGTTTTCGAGTTGTAAACAATTTAAAACTGAAAAAATCGAATAATGACGATTTTCAAGGTTCAAAAATACAAGTAAAAAATATAATTTTTGAAATTACAACAAGAGGTCGTAAAAAAGGGTTTCTTGGTGAAACGGTCGTAAAAAAAGAGGTTCTTGGTGAAACATCTGAAATAAAGGTAAATGGAGTTCCCATTAACAACAAGATATGTGGATGACACTCTCATCGTAGCCGAAAATATTCAATATGATCAGAGACTGATGACCAGAATAGTAGAGTATGGAAAATAATACGGTCTAACAATGAACATCAAGAAGACAAAATTTATGAAAATATCGAAAACTCAAAAGAAATATCGAGAATGTTTTAATGCACCAAAACCAGTGTAGAAGAATGGGCAAACATGCATATCTTGGAAGTCATGAACTCCACAAATTATTACTTCCAGGAAATTAACATCAGAACAGAAAACGTTAGAGCAAATTTCAACAATTGTTAGGTTGGTGTTAGAGCTAAGAGTTAGGTTGGTGATGTGCTACGTCATCACGACTTTGTTTTATGGAACGGAAGCTTGTACTTTGAATGCGACATCAATGAAAAATCTGGAATCATTCGAGTTGTGGGTGTATGTAGCCCAGTAAATGGCCGCTTTGGAGTGTAATTTTCAGGGTCAACTACGAATTGCATGAAAATTTGGATTTAGGTTCTACTTACCCTACTCTTCAAAGTTGAACTTATGCCGATGGTTGCTTTTACTTGGGGGTGACAGTCACCCCTTCTCGGGGTGAAAAACGCGCGTTTAAAATAAGGCCGGAAATGGATAGACTGACCAATTTTAATTAACTTTGTTTCTATAGAGGTTTTATGTAAGTCAATACTTTCCAAGTTATTTGCGATTGAAAATGTTTATTTTCGACAAAAAAGCCACGTTTACAGGCGGTTTTTCGCAAAATATTTTATCAAAACATATCGAAATATTCTTAGCAAAAATGTAGCGTATAAAAAACGAAAAAAAAAAATGGTATATTAATGAACTCTAGAAACCGTAAAAAAACAAGGCTGTGGCTCATGAGAAATACGTTCTTATTATTCAAATTCCAAATCTAATATTTCAACGTGAAATAACCAAAAAATTAAGCAATTTTCGCCAAAAACTTACTGACATTTTTTGTTAGTGTTTAAAAAAATCTTTATTTTATTTTTTATAAAAGTTTCTAGCATCAAAACTAAACGAGTTATGCTCAAAATAAAGTTGTTTTTTGCCCCTTTTTTGGCAAAAGAAAAATCATGAAAATATCCCTCTATTTTAATATCCCTCTAATAAAATTAATCGTTACGGTTTTAAGATTTATGTATGTATGTGCATTGTTTATACGATATGTAAGTTTGACCGGTGCTTATTTTTGAAAAAAAAATGTTTTAAAGTAAAAAAAATCTAAAAATTTTGGACAAATGGTTTTTTGTTTTTAAAAAAAAACTTTAAAAGTATTAGTGATATGAAAAATCTCAGAGAAAAAAAATGTAGGTTTTGCTTTTATAAATATGCTAGTTTATTTTGTTTTTCTGTAAGACAAACATTGTTTAAGATGTGGCTGTTCAAAGTTTGCTTACAAAGTACTTCATTTTTTGTTTATTTCACATTGAAATATTTGATTTGGAATTTGACGAATAAAATCGTATTTTTATGAGCTACAACTTTGCTTTTACTGGATCTATAGACTTCATGAAAACACAACTTTTTTAGTCTTTTTTTCTATGCTACATTTTTGCTAAAAATATATTTTTTTAATAAAATAATTAGTTTTTGAGTTATTTGCGAAAAACCGCCTTAAAAGTGTTTTTTTTTTGGCGAAATATAAAAATTTTTCGTCCCAAATAACTCGAAAAATATTGACTCACTAAAAAACTCTGTAGAACAAAAGTTGCTTAGAAAAACGCGCGTTTTTTCACTCCCGAGAAGGGGTGACTGTCACCTCCTAAGTAAAAGCAATCAACGGCACAAGTTCAACTTTGAAGTGGAGGGTAAATAGTACCTAAAGCCAAATTTTCATGCAATTCGGAGTTGCCCCTGAAAATTACACGGTATCGCCGTATTTCCCGTTCATTTACTGGGCTAATGGTAGAATTCTGAAAATATTGTGGACAGAACACTTCACAAATAAAGAGGTTTTGAGACGGATAGAAAGAAATGGAAATCTTAAATATAATGGAAACAAGAAAATTGGAGTATTACTTGAAGAATAAGATAATAACGACTCCATCTGGAGTATTTGAAGTGATTTTATTAATTGAATAATTACTTGATGCCTGAAATTCTCACAAGATTATGGAAGAAATGATTCTCTATCTATCTTAGAGTCTTAATCTATCAATCTTTGGACATAGTCCGACCCCGGCCCTTCTCTTTTCCACTGGTTTCTATCCAGCGCTGTGGTCATTCATCTGGATCCGGCATGATTTTTGAGGTCGTCACTCCATCTCATCTGAGGCTCTTCCTTCCTCTTCCTCTCTTGTGCTCCTATAGTCGCCAGAAGATCGTCTACTTGTTCCATGTTTCATCTGCTTGTCGGATGGTGTGACCTGCAAATTTCCATTTGAGTTTTGCCACCTCTTCCTTAACGTCTTTCACTTTGGTTACACCTCTGATCCAGACGTTTCTGTTGCGATCTTTAAGTTTGATATTCAGCATCTGTCTTTCCTTCGATCTTTGTGCTTTTGCCACTTTATAAATAAAAGCTAAAGTGGCTAAAGGAAGAAATGATTAGAATTCACAATAATTGTATGGCAACTCCTGCTAGATTTGTTCTCATACGTACTTCATATTTACTATGAACCTTATTTTGAATTTTATTTGTTTATGATCTATTATTTTATATAAATTATGAAAATCAAAGACTTTCAAGTTGTATAAGATGATGATAATGTCTTCTTTAATCAAAGTTAAAAAATAAGAGATCTAAAGTTAAACAAAGCGTACAGTAACTTACATGCGAGATTCACTGCTGTGGCAGATGCGTAGGCAACAATGCAAACAAAGAATACCAAGTACTTCATTTTTGCTGTTCTTGATTACTGAAGTATGGCTCGACGACTGTGGCATATATTTACTTTCCTTAGTATTTATACAAAATCTTTATTTGAATACGGGATTATTTTGTTATTTTTACCAGCTATGCATTTGATGTTTACGCTTATATGTTTTTGTACGGGTTATGTTTTGGTGGTTATTTTTAAATTATGTATAAAATAAATAACAAGTAGGAAGAACATCTTAAATTAACAGAGATATTAAAACAATAAGGATTACGTGTAAAAAAATTTTCGCCGAAAATCTTGAAGATATTGTAGACAAAGAATTAACCGACATCGAATATGATGGACTGGAAAATTTAGCAGGATATAATAATATTTTTCATAAACTGGAATAGCCAGAGGCACCTATTTCGGCACAGTCAAAATAATATTCTTTGGTGTCTCATTTAAATTAGGGAGTTGTATCAAAACCCTCTCCAGAATTGATGCTGCAAATGGAAGAACATGAAAAAATATTTCAGACTGTCAATTTTGATAACCTGATTTAAAAATTTCTAAAAACATTAATCGGTATAAGTTATTCAGCTCCTTATCCGATTAAAACCCAAACCTGATTTTTTCCTACACAAATATATTTTCGTATAAGAAAATTAAACAATGATCTATGTAATGCTACCCTTACAAGGAAATATTATAAAATTAAAAAAATAGAAATATTATAGCGAATTAAATTATTTCTAAATAGTAAATCTATGTTATAATTAAAATACCTTTCCCCCCAAATCTTTAATGAATTGTAATAAAAAAGTGCTTTAGTGTTTTCTTATTATTAAGTAAAATGTATAGATAAATATTATATTCATCTTTAGATTTGAGTAGCCCTTAAGAGGTATGATCATTATATATAATTAATGAAAAAGAGATCTTGATGTGATAAAATATAATAATTGATGGGCTTCTACTCACTACAATCTCAACTGTGGGGCTACAACTCATTACAATTTAATTGCCAACTTTATTTCAATCTAATTACAGGTATTATACTGTATAATATAAAATAATAGAAATGTATCTTGCCTAATAATAAAAAATCATGTTTGATTTACATTTGTCATTTGTCATTTGATTTACATTGATTTACATTTAGTGCAGTCACTGAAGGTGGATTTGAGCTATTACCTCCGATTTCGTTGAACCTCCATCGATTTTTATGAAAATTGATGAGTAGAGGATACCCCAGGGAACAAAGGTGACATAGTGCCAATTTAATCTTTTTACATTTTAGGGGTGAAATACACCCCTGTTTTAAAATTATTTTTTATTTTTCTGAAAGTGGCAGTCACCGAAGGTTTTCACCTCCGATTTCGTTGAACCTCCATTGATTCTCATGAAAATTGGTGAGGTGAGCAGTTAGAGGATACCTCAAGAAACAAAACTGATATGGTATCACCTTGCGCTTTTTGCATTTTAAGAATGAAATCCAGCCCTGTTCTAAAATTATTTTTTATATTTCTAAAAGTGAAGTCAGCGAAGGTTTATGTCCATGAACCTAGCAGAGCAAGGTTAGCAGAATGGAATCAGACCAAGTGCATAATTAGGTGCTAATTAGGTGCTAATTAAGTACCCCAATCGCGAATTTAGTGCTCCTTTTTTTTTAAATTATGACGTGTTCTGCCAGGTACATATGAACTCAGCAGAGCACAACCATAAAAAACATCAAATCGAAAAGTGACCAAGCTTATAATTAAGTACTAATTAGGTGCTAATTTAGTACCCCAATCTCGAATTTAGTGCTCCTTTTTTTTAAATTATGACGTGTTCTGCCAGGTACATATGAACTCAGCAGAGCACAACCATAAAAAACATCAAATCGAAAAGTGACCAAGCTTATAATTAAGTACTAATTAGGTGCTAATTTAGTACCCTAAATTAGCACGTAAATTTAAGATAGGTATGTTTGGACTTTTTTGATTTTTTGAGGTAGTACTCTAATGACTTCATATGTACCCGGCAGAACATGGCTTAAAGGAAAGAAAAAATGGAGCATTTAATTCGCGATTGGGGTACTAAATTAGCACCTAATTAGTACTTAATTATAAGCTTGGTCATTTTTCGATTTGACGTTTATTAAAGTTGTACTCTACTGAGTACATATGTACCTGGCAGAACGCGTCATAATTTTTAAAAAAAAGAAGCACTAAATTCGCGATTGGGGTACTAAATTAGCACCTAATTAGTGCTAAATTATAAGCTTGGTGACTTTTCGATTTGATGTTTTTTATGGTTGTGCTCTGCTGAGTTGATATGTACCTGGCAGAACATGTCATAACTTAAAAAATAAAGGAGCACTAAATTCGCGATTGGGGTACTACATAAGCACCTAATTAGTACTCAAATGTGAGATAGGCCAGCAACTCTATTGATGATGTTTTCAACGGCTTGACTTTGTACTGACCTCGCATGAACTTGAATGCAGTACGCGTCAAAATTTGGAAAAAAAACTGAGCATGAAATTCGTTATTAGGGCACTTAATTAGCACCTAATTAGCACCTAAATTTAAGATAGGTATGTTTGGATTTTTTTGATTTTTTAAGGTAGTACTCTAATGACTTCATATGTACCTGGCAGAACATGTCATAACTTAAAAAATAAAGGAGCACTAAATTCGCGATTGGGGTACTAAATTAGCACCTAATTAGTACTTAATTATAAGCTTGGTCACTTTTCGATTTGATGTTTTTTATGGTCGTGTTCTGCTGAGTTCATATGTACCTGGCAGAACACGTCATAATTAAAAAAAAGGAGCACTAAATTCGCGATTGGGGTACTTAATTAGCATCTAATTAGCACCTAATTATGCACTTGGTCTGATTCCATTCTGCTAACCTTGCTCTGCTAGGTTCATGGACATCGAAGGTTTTCACCTCCGGTTTCGTTGAAGCTCCATTGATTCTCATGAAAATTATTGACTAGTTAGAGGATACCTCAAGAAATAAAAGTCGGGTAAGAATCACCAATAACTCACAAATAAAAACAGTTAGGTATGCATATATCACAATATAATAGCATTTCATTACAATGCTAATATACAGGGTGCTCCATTTGAGATAACTCAAAAAATACTCATTTAGTTTCGACCAACCCTGTATACTAAAATGAAACATTTAACTATATTAATAATTTTTAACAATGGTAGACTAGCTATATTAAAAATCATTTGACCATAAATAGATTTTTTTATATCTAAAAATTTTTTTTTGAAAAAGCTTACTATTTTTGAGTTATTTATGAAAGACCGCTTGAAAACATGCATTTTTTTCACAAAAAATCAAAATTTTTGTTATTTAATCACGCATCAACAACTATTGATTTATATAACAAACTTTATATAACAAATTTTACTTAGAATTGATCTCTCTATCGATTTCTGGAGATATTTTTAATAAAATAATTTCCACCCCGAGAAGGGCTGGCATCTTCCTCCAGGGAAAAAGCGCAAGTTGACACCATGCCACCTTTGTGAGGTATGAGGGGGGGTGGGGGCAACAGTGCATATCCGACGTCGTATGATGTTCACGAATATTAAAAAATACCCTGTTTTAGAATTAAAAAGAATTAGTTTATACATATTACCTTTATCGCATACTTTTCATTTCGTTTTGATAATACTGCCAGCAGTTTTGTACAGAATCACAAACAATAAAACATTGATCTATGTCTTTAAACAAACGCTTCTATACAGAACAACGTCTGGAAGTAATAAATATTAAACTATTCATTTATTTACTGAATACTCTGTGTGAAACAATTCTACAAGAATGAATAGAAATAAAATATTCTATTCTATTTAGTTAGTAAATACATTGTATTTATACTTAATAAAAGAAATGGCATTGAAATCAAAACAAGATAAGTATTTATATGAAGATTTATATGATGCAGTTAAGAAAGCATAGGAACTCCGATAAAAGTGTTGTCTCTTGTTCCAATAAAGCTAATTAGTTGTACAGTGAATTGAGAGAAAAAAGTAATAGGATCTTAATGAGCTACATAGTAATACTGATTTGGATACGTTCGTAAATAAACTTTGAGAGCTAGCTTTAAAAAATCCAGAAATAATATGGAATATAAAAAAACACTAAAAACGGGGGGGGGTCATAAGTTGCAATTGCGACGTCGGTATGAGGGGGTGGGGGTCAACTGTAAACGACGCTTTACGACGGAAGGTGGGAGGATATTAAAACTCCAAATTTTTTACGACGTAGTTTATGGATGTTCCCAAAATAGTGTCGCGCCCGGTTGAATAGCATTTAAAAAACAAAGAGTTTTTCGATATTGTATTGCAAAAATCTCTTCGGGATTTCATCAATCGATGTTCATAGAATATCTACATCCCTTGGTATGATTGAAATTTTCTGTTTTTCACATAGTTTTTGAGGGTTAAAAATGGCCGATTTTGCAATTTTTAAATTTTCCATTGCTTATATGTCAAAAACTATCAACTTTAGTGAAAAGTCACCAGAGACCTTTTCTGTTTGAAATGATCCAATAATCCTAACAAAACTTTGTTCGATGCAAAAAAAGTAATTTTAGGAACAAAACAAAAAAATAACGTCTAAAAAGTTTTTAACCCTCTTTTGGACCTGGCAACAATATAAATTTGTTAAAAGGATTCCTTTTTAAGTAAGATTGTGAATCCGAATCAGAATATTTTTCCTAGAGGATGAGCAGTGGTTTTCTGCACTCATTCTATATCATTTTAAAGAAAACTGTGATTTTTAGACATAATAACCCTAAAAAAAACTTTGTTCGATAATAATTTTAGGAACAAAACAAAAAAATAACGTTTAAAAAGTTTTTAACCCACTTTTGGACCTGGCAACATGTAAATTTGCTAAAAGGGTTCCTTTTTGAGTAATATTGTGCAAAAAATCCGAATCAGAATATTTTTCCTAAATTTAGTCGAGGAAATGAAGCATTTTAGCTCGCAATTTTGTCGTCCAGCATGGATTTACTTGAAATTTTCACAGAAGGTAGGGAATAGTCCAAGGATAATTTTCTATATCATGCTGCTGTACGCTAAAACCTTGAGGGTAGTTGCCACCCCATCTCGGGGTTGGGAATTTTTTATTACATTTTATCCATGTAAATCGATGTAAAAAGTAATTTTAAGAAAAAAATGTTTTTTACATTTTCTTCGTAAAACTAATATTTTTCGAGTTATTCGTGGTTGAAAGTAACAGTTTTTCTACGGAAAAATCGATTCTTTTAGAGCAGTGGTGCTCAGACTTATACTGCGTGGGATCTACCACATAAACTTCAAGCTTCCAACGATCGACTGATAGTAAAAAAACAATTTTGAAAATGAAACACTTTATTGCACATTTCTATTTGATAAAAAATTGTAACTACAGGGAGTCGTAATTAAAATCATGTTTTTCATCTTAATTTTATTTGGATGTTGATGCATGGCACTGCGTATCATCCACAAGTTTTTCATATTATGATGGTACGTAATTACCGAGGACCAAAAATGCAAGCATCAGTTAGCCGATTACGATTACTTTGATTTTACGACCTTAATTTGGGGAAATGCAGATTGACACAAGTATGTTGATCCAAAAATGCTGTGAACTGCAGAGCTACTTGCCTCAAAGACGGATATTTGTCTGGCGATATAAAGGCAAAAAAAATTTGTATTGGTCGCTCTGGATTGAAGATATATATCCGACATTATTTTAAGTACCTCATTTTGCACGGAAATTAGCTGATTGAATCTAATTGAAAGTAATGGAGATTTCAGTGGCAATTCTTTTCATCTCTTCACAAGAAAATTGATTAGACATAAATATTACAATATCTGTGTTTCTTAAAATCAGCGAAGTGTATCAAACTTACTACGAACTGCTTGCAGCTCAGTCTCCTGAGTAACTCCTGGAACCTATCTAAAAAGTTTTCCACTGCTCAACCACCTCACATCTGTATGCAAAAGTAAATCAGAGTCGCTAGCTTTCAATTGCGCTTTAAAAAGACGTCATTGCAAGCTTCGCGCCCTGATTGAATTCACAATTTTTGTTGTCATCTTCATGACGTCTTTCATATTTAAAATTTTGGAACACAAAACTTGCTGGTGAATGATGCAATGAAATGAAAAAACGATGGAAAGTCATCGTTAGCTCGACACAGTGCTAACACAGTAACACATCCATTGTTAACTCCAGTCATGGATGGTGCACCATCTGTTGTAATACACACTAGTTTGTAAATCGGTAGCTCCTATTATTTTACAAAATTAAAAAACAAAACGTCGTATATATCTTCTCCGCAAATTTTTTCTTTCAGGGGCGTTGTTAACAATTCTTCTTTAGCCAACATATCAGAAAATACCATCCGAATAAAAATACACAACTGGGCGGTATCATTAATATCGGTTGAGTCGTCAAATTGCAAAGAAAAGTATATTATACACTTCATAGTATCACTTTTAACTTTGCTTTCCAAGTCTTTCCCATGATTTAGATACGTCTATAGAGCGTTTCACGTTAAGTATTGAACATTGCGGAGATAGCCGCATGCTAGTAACCGTTGGACGTTACAACGGGACTTCTTTGATAGCAGACATACTTAATCTCTTTTCCATTTGTATTTTTCCGTGAATCGCGATCGACTTCAAAAACTTTGGCGATCGAACGGTCGATCGCGATCGACTCTTTGAGCACCACTGTTTTAGAGGGTTTTTTGAGAATAAGTCGAAAAGTATGCATTTAATAAAAAAAACTGTAGATATCAAAATTGTATCTTTTAGTAACACTACTGTTTTAGAAACTGTTTTTCTATAATATTTTTACGACCAATATAAACCGAGATACAGCATGTTAAAGGTTAGCTTTTTCGTCAAATGCATAATTTAAAATATTCAAAGCCAAATAACGGGAAAACTTTGCATTTTTCCATGATAACTTACATGATTTTTGTAGCTCATAAAAAAACAAAGAGATTCGTTCCTTCTTCAATCTACTAGTTATAACACAAAAAGAGATATGGTAGGTAAAAATAGTTTGTTTTTTTGGTGCATGCTCAAATCAGTGGATTCAACTTGAAATAACAGAGAAACGGTCGATTTTAGGTGTATAATGCTACTATGCTACCAATACCTTTTATTGTGCTTGAAAAGTCCTTTCAAATAAGCAATATTAAATGTCAATTACATTCAAACTAAGCGAGATATGCTGCAAAAAATTGATGACTAACGAATTTTAAGAAAAAAATTGAGAAGTATATTTAACCCATCATTCACAAGAATTTAAATGCATCGTTTTCCTTCTACAATACATTTCACTACAGTGTTATTTTTATGTTCAAAAAGTTGAGCGGGTTTAAAATGAATGGTTTTTGAAAAAATTAAGATCAAATTATAGAGCGCATATTTAAATTTTCTTAAAAATCTTCTTTTCTCCATGTAACTTGAAAATAATAAGAGATACTGTTATAAAAAATAAAATCAAAATATTCATCTAGAAGAAACCTACATTTTTGTATGGCATCTTTTTTTTGGAATCTTTTATCATTTTCGAGTTACATGGAGAAATAGGAAGATTTTTAAGAAAATTTAAAAATGCGCTCAATAATTTGATCTTATTTTTTTCAAAAACGATTCATTTTAAACCCGCCCAACTTTTTGTACATAAAAAAGAAAACTATAGTAAAATGTATTGTAGAAGGAAAACGATGCATTTAAATTCTTGTGCATGAGGGGTTAAATATACTTCTCATTTTTTTCTTAAAATACGTTAGTCATCAAATTTTTTACAGTTTATCTCGCATAGTTTGAATGTAATCGACATTTATTATTGCTTAATTTATAGGTCTTTTCAAGCACCACAAAAGTTATTGGTACCATTATGCACCTAAAATCGACCCTTTCTCTGTTATTTCAAGTTAACTACACTGATTTGAGCATGCACCAAGAAAACAAGTTTTTTTCACTTACCATATCTCTTTTTGTGTTATAATTACAATATTCATAAAGGAAAAAATCTCTTTGTTATTTTATAAGCTACAAAAATGTTTTATATGGTTTTTTTTAGTTGGATGCATAGTTTTTAAGGTATTCGCAAAAAACCGTTTGAAAAGGTGTTATGTTTCAATGAAAATGGCCAATTTTCAACCAGGAATAACTCAAAAAGTACTGAGTTTTCGAAAAAAAATTATAGAACAGTTTTTGCTTAGTATTAGGTTCTCTAGCAACTTCCGTAGTTATTTAAGCAAAAAATTTTCCACCCCCGAGAAGGGGTGGGAACCGCCCCCAAAACAAAAGTACACATCGGCATACTGTAGACTTTGTTTCTTGTGCTATTCCCTACTTACTGTGAAAATATCACGTAAATCGATATAGTAGGATGGAATTCGGAGCCACATACCCTCATTGACTGCCCTAAGAGGATCGGCAGTGGCTTTCTGCACTAATTCTATATCATTTTAAAGAAAGAAAAGTGTTATTTTTAGACATAAATACAATAAAAATATATATTGCATTATTTACATTAATTATTGTTTATAGACCTGAAAAACTAAAACAAATCTACTTTTTTTGTGGAAATATGTTTATTGCAGTTCTATTTATAACAAAAGACAGAGTATCAGATTTTGTAATACATCTTCATTATTGTGTTCGCTTTGAGGTTTCATGCTTCTTTACGCTGGCACACCGACAGATGCCGTGGAGCAGCTGCTGTTAACACAGTCATTAAGAGCCGTCAGAGCAACATTCTTAACGTTAGCTAAGATGCATGTCTGTTCGTCGACCTTCTGTTCCAAACACTCCATATCTCTGCAACATTTTTCCAAGTCACCTACCACATCTGTCAGGTTACAAATTTGTGCTTGAAGAACAACTGTGATATTTTTTTCTGTGGCTACTAAGTTGTCGAGGTTTTCTTCCACTTTGCAGAGTTCGTCAAGTTGATACGTCACCTCAGTTGTTACATTTTTTTCGAGTATCACTGTTAAATTGTTTAGAGTGCGGTTGACTGAATTCAAATTTTGATTAAGCTGTAGTGTTCTGTTCCATATTTCCTCTAAACATTTTCTGCACGCACATGGGTCTACGTATACTGATTGGAAAGCTGAAATATAAACGCAAAATAAAAATGTGTGATAGTTACTTTCATTAAATTAAAACTTAGTAGGACAAATACAGAGTATTTGGAATGTTCGTTTAAAGATGGAGTAACTACAAATAAAGTGATATCTTCGGATGGTGAGATGATTGTGAAAAGTGAGAGTTTTAAATACCTAGGATCGGTATAACAGAGCCATGGGGAAATCGATGGAGATGCATTCAATAGAATTAGGGTTGGATGGATGAAATGGAAGGAAGCGAGCGGTGTGTTGTGTGTAAGAAAAATTCCAATGAAGCTGAAAGAAAATTCTATAAAGCAGCCATAAGACCGGGTGTGATGTACTAAACTGAATATTGGGAAGGTAAAAAGAAAGGAGAACAATTATAATATGTAATATACATATCAGGGGAAGTCTAGGTGTGGCACCAATTGATGCCAAAATGAGAGAACATAGGTTGAGATGGTTTGGTCATGTTCAACGTCGAGACGTTAATCACCCAATACAAAGAATTGCAGACCTCCGAGTTCTTGGAAGAAGTAGGAGAGGAAGACCAAAGAAGACCTGGGGGCAGATGCTTAGTCAACACGTGTCTGTAACGAAGATTAATATTGGTATGACACAGGATAGAAACTCACAGAAAAATGCAGTTAGGGAAGCCGATTCCACATAGGGATGATATTAAAATACTAGCCGGAACAAATTGGAAATAAATTGCTCAGGATAGACACCGATGGAAGGAGTTGGGGTTGGGAGAGGCCTATGTCCAGACGTGGACGATAGAAGGCTAAGAAGAAGAAGAATAAACTTATGGAGAAATGCAATTATGGAAGCCGAACCTACATAGGAATAATGGCAGTGAGAATGATGATGATTTTCATTAAATTGATATTTTTCTAGATAGTCATTTTTAGTAACTACTTACGCTGAAAATTAAGGGCCGAAGCTGAAATATATGCAACACAGCAAGCGAACAGTACAAAACACTTCATGATGGATACTGCTGTATTGTTGTTGGTAAACTGTAAATTTAATTTTGTTAACAAAGATATTTATATAAAAATTATATTTGAATAAGGGATTATGATATATAGATATTTTTATTTATTATTATAATTTATTTATTTAATGTGGTTAGTCCATGTGAAAATATTTATGTATCCCAACATGTTTTACTTCCGCAAATATTTTTAGAATCTCTAGCTAAATCTGGAGTTCAGATGATCAGTTTAAAAATATTTGTGTACGCATGATAATCAGTTTTATTTTTATTTTTTTTTTCATCATCATTCTCTATGCTTTTATCCCTATGGTGGATCGGCTTCCCTAACTGCATTTTTCTGTAAGTTTCTATCTTGTGTGATACCAATATCAATCTTCTTTACCGACATGTCTTGCCTAAGCATCTGCCCCCAGGTCTGCTTTGACATGATCAAATCATCTTAACCAATCCTCTCTCTTAATTTGAGATCAATTGGTGTCACCCTTAGACTTTTCGTAATATACTCATTCTTATATTTATCGTATTTTGTCACTCCACCCATCCATCTAAGTATTCTCATTTCCGCCACATGCATTCGATGTTCCCTTTTCTTTGTAACTGCCCAATAATCAGTTCCGTACATCATAGCCGGACTTATGGCTGTTTTGTAGATTTTTCCCTTCAACTTCATTGGAATTTTTCTGCCACACAACAAACTATTCGTTTCCTTCCACTTCATCCACGCAACCCTAATTCTACTGCGTGCATTTCCATCTGCTTCGCCATTACTCTAAAATACTGATCCTAGGCACTTAAAACTATTACTTTTCACAATGATGTCACCATCCAAAAGTATCATTTTATTTCCAGTAACGACGTCAGTATGTGAAAATATTTCTACAACATTATCTGATTTACAAGCTTCTTTAGCTTCACAATCCACCCTTTCGTTACCAATAGTACCGCTGCGACCTTTTACCCACATGAGAATTATTTTTTTTATTTTGCTGATTTACTTGCTACACTAAGATTTTTATTGGACATCCTTCAATCGCTTGAAAAACAGACTTTGAATTTGACATAATACAAACTGTTTGAACTGGATTTAGTGTGCACCATACTATACCCTATTCCACGAATATACACATGTGTTGGATTATTTCGACAACGAATATTTTATTGTGCAAAATATGAAGAACGAAAATAAAAATTGCAAATTACATTGCTGTTTAATGGAATAATTATTAGAGCCATTTACTTTCGTACTTCTTATGTTGCACACTGAAATATTTGTTGTCGCGATAACCCAAAACAGGCGTATGTTGGTGGAATGAACCATAGGCTTTTTTTATCGCCAAAGAGTCGGCGCTGTAAATAGAGAATGTATTCCCTAGTCTAAATTTTTCGACATGATTGATGTGAGAAACAAAAATGCTGCACCTCTTCCATCCTCACATTTGGAGCCATCTGTAAATATTTTTTTCTACGAGCGTGCAAAAATGTCTACTTTCGCGCACGCATTTTAGTTTAGAAAGTTTCACTTTTCCGCACGCGTGTTACTTTTCCGCACGCGGTTTTTACTTTTCCGCACGCGTGTTAATTTAGATATGTTAATATGGCCTAATAGTAATGAAAGTAATGAAAGTAATTATAATACATGCAATAAACTAATACTTAGATATTATTTACTAATTTATTTCAAATATATCTTATTGTGTTCCTGTTTTAATGAAATTAACGCGACAATTCGATGAAATAAAATTATTTTGACATAATATTCGAAAGTCAAATCGGTAGACAATAACAGTCGTTTTGAACCATCGTCCTGGAAACCAAGATCGTCGTCATGCTAACTAATTATATTGAAAGTTTGGTTTTGACAACCTTGTCAAAGAATTAATTTGTGTATGTATTTTCATATTAATTAAATTAACTGATTAAGATTTGGTAATTTTTTAAAGACTTTTAGAAAAATATTGTTCCTAACTCTTGCAGAAAGTCTCTTTTCCGCACTCGACTGCTTGCCGAACTCCCGCTTCGCTTCGTTCGGCAAACTGCAGTCGTGTGCGGAAAAGAATGACTTTCTGCACTTGTTAGGAAAATAACCATAGTTACAATTTTTTCCAAAAACATTCAATGTGATTGTGAGTATGCGGATATTTAAATGAGCGTTTTCTGTATATTCGGGGTATAAATGGTTGGCCGAAATACGATTCTTTGATAACTATATTCATTTATGGGATATTTGGAACAATTTAATATAAAAATTTCATCATGGTTGGTATTAATAAAGCCATCTGCCGAGGGAGGGAGGATGAAGAATTTCTAGTTCACAAGGTAATATAAGCTAGTTTAGGTAAAAGAAATACTCTAATAAAGATTTTTTCATAATTTGTAGGTCGCAATGATATTGGGAATATCTGGTGCCTGTAGAAGAGAAGAATTATATAATATTACTATGAATGACATCCAACAAACCGATGGTTTAATGATTGTAAAAGTACCAATACAAAAACGAACATCCAGCGTACTTTTACAGTCGTTAATAAACCAGACGATAAAATTCCATATTTAGAAATTCTGCAAAAGTATATAAAACTTCGTCCATTACAAGTAAAATCAAATCATTTGTTCTTAAGATACGCCAAAGGAAAATGTTGTGCTCAAGTAATAGGGAAAGGGACAATCGGGGGCTGGCCTTCTCAAATTGCCAAATTCTTAAATTTGCCTAATCCCGAGAACTATACTAGCCATTCGTTCAGGAGGACATCAGCAACGCTTTTGGCTAATAAAGGTGTTGATGTCCTCGGATTAAAGCGTCATGGCGGTTGGCGTTCATCGACAGTGGCAGAAAGCTATGTAGAAGATTCTCTTCAAAATAAAATAGATTTTGCCGAAAAAATATTGCGCAATACTAGTAATAGTACTAATGTATGCGATTCTGCAGGAGTTTCTGTTAGAAGTGAAACCACAGCCCAAACAAGTGAGATTTCATTAAATAATTTAGCAAATTGTACCATAAGTTTCAATATTAATAAATAATTCGTTAGTTTTCTTTTTTCTTTAAAAAAATAAATTTAAATTAAGAGATTTTTTAACTCGACGGTAAGTGAATTACTTACCGTCGAGTTGGAGTACTTACTGTCGAGTTGGATTACTTACCGTCGAGTTGCTAGTAAATGTCACCTACTGACGTAAAATCTGTCACGGTAAACAGTCAAAAATGATCAATCGTGCACAGAAATATATTTATATTATGAAAGAGACTTATGAAATTGGTACATATTATGTACAGTTTTATTAATACCAATTTTTTCCATCTTTTTTGCTAAAATATTTAGGTCAACCAGTTCATAAGCGCCTGATAGATCTATAAATAAACATAATGAAAAACTTATTTGTGTATCTGAAACTAAATGACTCACAGCATCAATTGTTCCTCGTCCTGTGCAAAAACCATATTGCATGCTTGGTAATAGGGACCTACCTATTCCTGTATATATACCTGTATATTCCACAAAATTTCTAATCTAAATTTAATTAATCTTTCGAATGTTGTGGTGACACATGATATTAACGAGATTGAACGGTATGATGATGGAATTTCTGGATCTTTATAAGGTTTAAGTAAAAGGCAAAGCATAATAGTTTTATAGCAATCAGAATATTTTTATTTTCTCCACCAATCATTGAATAATTACAAAATAAAAAATTTAGCAGAATATGGATAATTATAAATTATTTTATAATAGAGCCATCTAACCCAGGAGCTGCTGTGTTCCGATTATTTTTAATCACTAAATCCAGTTCGTTCATTGTGAAAGAAGTAGATAATTCGTCTTCATGATTAAATGGAAATTTGTTATTAAATGATTTTACTACAAAATTACAAGCAGAAGGAGGACCTATTTTGTTTAGCATTTCCTCTATTAATTTTTTTGAAAGACGATTTTTGGGACAATGAAGATTTTTATTATTTGCAGCTTTACGAACTTCCAAATTTCAGTCAGTGGTGTTGTAACGGTGTCGAAGACAGCCATGCATCACCCTATATGTGCGAACTTATCGTTCCCGATATTGCAAGTGTAATGTTTTTTCGTTAAAGAACTGTTGAATTTTACCATCTATGATTGTGATTCTACCATCTATAGCCCGCACTTTACTCTCGCCGAAGTCGATCGAGGTTCAACAAGTACGAGAGTGTAGACGGCCACCTTGTCTAACTTTGCCTAACTTCGTTCTACTTCCGAAATCTGTCGGTCTGGTCAAAGGGATCTTTGTCGGTATCGCACCGCTCTTTGTCGGTATCGCATTTCGAACGAGTGTGTAGAGAGGGTACTTCGGACTTCGGTCAACTTTGGCGAAGTAACTTCGCCGAGAGTGTACAGCCCGTTTTAGTGTCTCAATGTTGTTTACTTGGAGGTTCGCCGACATAGAGCTTAATTGCTTTTGGCGACAGTAAAACTATGGAGTGTTTATTTTATAACCGATAAAAGAGATACGAGGTTCTGAGTTTGGTCAACAAGTCGCAGCTGCGATAGTGATGACGTTGCGGTTATCGCGAGAAAACCTTGGGCTGGAAGAGAGTGAACAGAATTTTGCTTGTTAATCCCTATTTACCAGGAAAGAAATCTCAGCCTTCCGAAGGCGTGATTAGTATTTACTTTAATTTTTTCTATTCGTTGTTGAGATGAGGAGTGGAAATTGGATAATTTTTGATTGGTTCAACCTGACATGGTTGAGTAGGGTAGAATGATGAGAAATCGAATAAGTTTTGGTTTGGAGCTATTCTGAGGGAGAGATTCGACATCAGTTCTGGGGAGTCTAGAGTAGAAGTCAGGTGTGCTTCCGTCGGCTTCGGCGGAGACAATTGAATGGAGATACATACTTAAATGTATTTAGTATTTAGTGCAGTTTAGTTATAAAATGTTCGCGTTTTTCTTATTTTCATGTCGATCTGCAAAGATAAATGGAAGCGGGTTTCCTATTATAGTCCGGGATCCCAGGCACATTTTCTTCATTTTCCCTAATTTTTCCTGAGTAGCTTCGTTTCATTGAGGCGCCCAACAATCTCCTGTACGAAAATTTTCGTTTGTGGTAGCTAACAGGGGTAGCAGGAATAAAGTAGATATGTTAATTTGACGATTCTAAAAATTTTGTTACTAACTGGGTTTTTTTGTTAATTCTCAAGATAATTGTCTCGATCAATAAAAAAAATTTTTTTTGTCCTACAAAATGCAAGATCTTATCAAAGAGTCCCCCTCTTCAACATGTATCATTAACGAGGTCATGAAAAATAATTACTACCATTTGATTTTTTCTGTTGGTTAGTTAAGGGTACCCCGTCAAAATAGCCCCGTCAAAATAGCTCCGACAAAATAGCCCCGACATAATATCCCGCACACAAAATAGCTCCGACAAAATAGCCTGCAGACAAAATAGCCGCGGAATAATAGCCCGCCGACAAAATAGCCCCGACAAAATAGCTCCGACAAAATAGCCCCGAAAAAAAGCTCCCTTCAGAAGTCATCATGAAATAATTACTTAAAAATACAGTTTTTCGGAAATGGTAATTATCCTTTATTCAGATGTTTATCTTAACCACATTAAATAAAAATTGTCTTTTCAGAGAACTCGAGTCCTGTCTTTCCTACCTCTTGGAAGTTTGAACATTTAAGTTAGCGAAAATCAATGTTAATTTATGATATAAACATTTTTTTCTGTTTTCGGGCAACAGTAAAATGCATTTTAAAATAAATAAATTAAATACATTCTTCCTTTTTGTCAAATAATTTAAATTAAAAAAAAAAGTTTTTGGATACCTTGTATAAATAATTATGTAATTGTTTATAAGAGGCTGTTTTAGCCGGGGCTATTTTAGCCGGGGCTGTTTTGACTGGGGCTATTTTGTGTGCGATCTATTTTGTCGGGGCTATTTTGTTTGCGGGCTATTTTGTCGAGGCTCTGTTGCGTTCGGGCTATTTTGACGGGGCTTTTTTGACGGGGCTGTTTTGACCGGGCTATTTTGACGGGTCACGTTAGTTAAGATCTATATAATTGAACACCCACGTTGTCCTACAAATTGTTTGGTCCATTATTCCGGTCCTCCAATTTATTTTTAAGATTATTATTTTCTGCTATTTAGAGCTGAGTTACACTGGTACAAGTAGGCATGCTCACAGCATTGTTTACAGTGCTTTAGCAACGAATATAGACGAGTAGGCCTTTTCATCACATTTTTTTGTGCGCATGACAGTTCTTTTCGGACTAGCTATACATACTTGTTCTTTTGTAGGACATGATTTTATTTGGATGAAAAATACACTTACCTATCACGTGATACCTTTGTCCTACAGTTACTAATAAAAAAATGGTCTTGTGGTATTAACAACTTTTGAACGTAGGACCAGGACAACGTACCACACAAGTTGTATGACAATGGGGGTGTTAACTGATATAATTATTAACTAACCAACAAAAAAAAAATAAGATGGTTAGTAATCATTTTTAATGACCTCGTTAATGATACATGTTGAAAGGGGGGACTCTTTGATAAAACCTTGAATTTTGTAGGACAAAATCTTTTTGTTTTCGGTTGATCGAGATAATTATCTTGAAAATTAACAAAAAACAACCGGTTAGTAATAAATTTTTGAGAATAGTCAAATCAACATACAGTCGGAAAAATGAAAGAATACCCATGAACGAACATATAAAACACGCTGTATTTTCCTGTCACCGTGTCACAAAGAAAATTGCTTAGCGCAAGTACATGTAATAATAATTATTACATGTACTTGCGCTGGCCAATTTTTTGTATGACACGGTGACAGGAAAATACGGCGTGTTTTATATGTTCGTTCATGGGTATTCTTTCATTTTTCCTACTATATTTCATGTCCGCTACGCTTGTTGGCTACCACAAACGCAAATTGTTGTAAGAAAAAAAGTTGGGCGTCTTATCAAAATGAAGCCATTCACGAAAAGTTAGCTTGTTAGTAATAAATGGTGAAAATGGGCCTGTGATCCCGGACTATTATGTTTATCATTAAAAACAAAAAATTTATATTGTGTACTTTATTTGTTATTGACGATGTAGGTGTACAGTTTTTACAAAAGAAATTGTGTTAAGCGAGCATGATTGGTTTACAGTTCATTTTATTGGGGAGCAGCAGGACATGAGTTTCCATTCTTACAATCTTCAACTTTCATAACAACACTTAGAATATTTATAATTTGAGATTGTTGTTGATCGACATCATTATCGACGTCATCGTGTAGATCATGGCAAACTTCTTTGAGATTGTCTATGATGCATTGGAGGGCTTGGCTTCCATCGGCAAGTAAACGATTAATGTAGTTCTTAGTTACAGTTAGTGCTGCTAATTCAGCCGAGATGTCTATTAGCTTATCTTCTTGTCCTTCAAGAAGATCATCGAGTTGTCTAAGCTCTATTTCAAGAACAGAAATATCAATAAGGGTTTGATTTAAAGCTTTCTCTTGCTGGAGGACATCAGCATAAATGGTTTCTAAAGTCTTTTGGCAGTTACAAACATGTTGTTGATCTAAAAATTAAATAATACAGTAGAATCATTTACATACATTTATATTACCAACATAAGATATGCAGATGCCACCGTGAATATGGCAAGCTCTGCTGAACACCTCCAATTACTACTAAACAAAACAAGCAGTTTTTGTGAAACTGAAATATATGTAATAAATATGAATTAAAAATAGAAAATACATGGTAATAACTAAGAAAGCAAATATACAAACAGACATACATGTGAAAAATGTACCACTGGAAATGGTTCATAAATACAAATACATAGGAACCTGGATTTCAGACAATAATGAACAAACAACGTAAACAAGGGCCAGGATAGAAACGGCAAGAAATGCGTTTGTAAAAATGAAAACAATTCTCTACAACAAAGACCTTAGCTTAGCACTGAGAGTAATAGCTCTGAGATGCTACGTGTTTTCAATACTGCACTGCAATATCGACTTGAAATCTCGACATTGAAGCAAGACTACATAAATAAGCTACAGTTATTTGAGATGTAAATACTGTTACAGGGGCATGCTTAGAATAGCATTGACACAGAAGAAAACGAACACGGAAGTTTTGCGAGAAATGGGTAAAGAGTACGAAATAATAAACACAATAAAAATAAGAAGGTTACAATATCTGGGACACGTAATGAGGGGACAGCGATAAGAAATGCTAAGACTGATAATACAATGAAAGATAAGAGGAGGAAGGAGCATAGGAAGAAGGAGAGTGTCATGGTTGAAGAATTTAAGGGACTGGTTTAGATGCAGTTCTATAGAACTCTTTAGAGCAGCGGTGGATAGAGTAAAGATAGTGATGATGATATCCATCCCCCAAGTGGCACTTAAAGAAGAAGAAGAATGTACATAATCGGCTAAAAGCCGTTTTACCTGCGATATCACCATATTCTTGGAACAAATTATATATATTTATAAAAAAAAACTTTGTGGTACTTCTTCGAGTTTTTTGTACTTTGTAATTATATAGGTATTTTACCTGTAAAAAGTTTCATTTTAAAAATTTATTATAATCCAAGAATGTGGTGCAATCGCTGAGATAAATTGGAAAATATAATGCTCTTACTTTTAAGCTGAGATCCAGAAACGTAGGCGAAGATATAAGCAATAAAAAACAAATACAGATACTTCATTTTGTGTGTTCTGGGTGAAGTACTTGGTTGAACTGTAAATGGTCCTTTATTTCAATTGGTATTTATACAAAAAATTGTTTATATGTATTTTTAATACGTTTTATTGTTGTATATTAAAATGTATTTATATACATAATATTTGTTTAAGACAATATCAACAGGAATGATGTAGACTAAGGGATTAAACATTTTATTTTGTTAAATGCTCTAAATATTTTGAAAAGTGAGATTTCGTTTAATTTAAACGAACAGTAAACCTTGTTCATTGTTTCCGGAATCAAATATTTCTTAGTACACAAACAAGTTATATTGGTTAGATATTATATTACATAGGATTAAACCAGAATGGTTGAAATAAGAAATACATTTTACATTTGCTTTGCTCTTTTGATTTCCAATCCGGAAATAGTTCAAAAAGAAATCCAAAATAAACGATGAATGACCAGGTTGTGAATTGCTTTCTTGTGCCGTGTCTAATTTAAGTATTTGTTTATATGGGATTAAGCCACAATTATTGGTGTAATTAAAGTTACATTTTTAATTAACTAATGTTTGACGTAATTCGTGAGCAGTGAGTTACAAGCAGAAAGCTATAAACACAACTTACCAACGATAGCGCTAGTCAGCGACTTCCAGCAAGCGTACGATAGAATAAAGAGGAAGAAATTAAGAGGCGCTTGAGGAATTGGGAGTTAGCAGAAAGTTACTTAATATGATATATCTTAATGAATACAGAAAACAGAGTCAAAATAAAACATCAATCATCTGAAAAATTTATAGTAAACGAAGAAGGCAGGGCGATCCTTTTTCATCATTACTCTTCAACTTATGCCTAGAAAAAATAATGCTAGAAGCGAAAATCAATAGAGAAGGACTCCTATATCAAAAAAGTTTTGGCATTTGCGGATGATGGGGTGTTGTTGGCGAGAGGAAAAAAAGAGCTACAGGAGATATAGATATAGAGAGTACATATAATAGTAAAAGCAGCGATGAATATGGGACTGTATATAAATGAAACTCAAACAAAACACTCAAAAAATTTAATTCGTAATATTGATTAACAGTGATTATTGAATAGCATTTCGTTGTAACAACAATTTAATTTTTTGTTTCAACGAACTTTTAGACATTGACGAATGTATTTGGTTATTGTCACAATGATTGAATAATAATTGTGAAAATAACTAGAGTACATGAATCAATAACACTCAATTTATTCAGCCAATAACTTAGTTTCGTATATTTAATAAATAATGTTAAATCTGGCAGCAACTCATAATCTTGATTTCGTAGATGACAAGCAATTACCATGGTTTATCGTGACAACGTACATATTTCATTAAAACAATGTACAAATGTTGTTAATATAGAGTAATATATGATTATTGCATAGATGTAAACTGATTGTTGTGGCAACGAGTGCATTAATCAATCTATTACTGCGTTTAATAACCACAATCAATGCGTTCATGGTGACAATAAACGTAGTTGTTGAGACAATAAATGTTTTGCTTGACCATTTGAAATGTAACGACTTTTTCAAATTAAACTTATCTTAAACAAGTTTTTAGATATGTAGGGAAATGTGTCGGGTGGGCGGTCGGCCATGTTGGCCGCCATTTTGAATTTGAAAATGTCAAATTCCGTATTTTTGTTTACCTATCGTTGAGCTTAGTTTGAGTTGAATTTCATTCATTTCGGTCAAAATTTGCAAAAATGGGCTCTAAATAACCCCCCTATTTCGGCCCCCCTTTGAGAGGTCTTTTTTTAAAGCTTAGTTTCTCGACAAAATTCTCTTAAACTTACTCGTACCGAATTTCATCAAAATCTGTCCGGTAGTTTTTGCTGGGCGGTGGCGACATACGTACGTACGTACGTACATACTTCCGACATGTTTTTTTTATTTGCTTTTTAGACTCAGGGGGACTCAAAACGTCAAAAAAAAGTGAAATCTGAAAAAATTTTTTTTGCACGAATCCTATAAATTATACTATACTACGTATATAGTACGATAAAGTAAAAATTAAAAAATATAAAAAAAAATTTAAGAAACGCTTTTCTTTAGTTACGAGTGACTAAAATTAAAAATATTATAAAAAAAATCAACTAAAAAGCAAAAAATAAAAAAAAATTGAAAAAATTCTACACATTTGTCAAAGAAAAGCGTGGCGCGTCTTAAGAATGTGTTAGATCTTTTCAATTTTTTTTTATTTTTTGCTTTTTGGTTGATTTTTTTTATAATATTTTTAATTTTAGTCACTCGTAACTAAAGAAACGCGTTTCTTAAAAAAAATTTTCATATTTTTTTACTTTTTACTTTTTAGTCTTACACTTTTCAAACATTAAAATATATCGTCATGTTTCTTAAAATATGTATAAAACATATTATGATGTACTAACATGAAAAGTAGTCAGAATCGGCAAAAAAATTGAAACTTTATTGTTTATTTATTAAGCATAACGTAAAAAATTAACGTAAAAAGTGAAATTATGTATAGTTCATATCATTAGCTACAATCCGTAAAAGTTTCAAGTTTTTACATTGTAAAAACAAGAGAATTTAAGCATTTTCCATTAAAATCGTTTTTTTTTATTTAAACAATTAATATACATAAATGTAGGATACATAATATACATAAATGTGGAAAATGATAAGAGGTCAAAGAGCAGAGATGAAGGAATTGATAGAAGTAAAACATATTGATACAAATACATGGACAACTTACCTAAAAAACCTTTATCAAACAGCTAATCACAAAGAACTGGAAACACCACGATTAGAATCGGATGAGAAAACAGAAATTAAAGAGGAAGATATAAAGAACGCCTTAAAAAAGATGAAAAATCGAAAAGCTCCTGGGAAAGATGGAATAGCTAAGGAACTTTTAAAATACGGAGGAGATAGACTTCACAAAGAACTGAATATCCTTATAAGTAAAATAATAAATACAGGAAGAATTCCAGAAGAATGGAGAACCACTCAAATGATAGCGTTATTTAAGAAAGGTGATAGGGCAGACCCCAGTAACTATAGAGGGATAAATTTACTGAGCACTATACTGAAACTCACAACAAAAATACTTATGGAGAAAATAATGGCGTGCATAAATATATCGGATGAACAACAAGGATTTAGAAGTGGAAGATCATGTAACGATGCAGTTTTTGTGATACGGCAAATAGCGGAGAAATCATTAGAATATAACAAACCAGCCTTTTTCTGTTTCATAGACCTAGAGAAAGCGTTTGATAGAATCCAATTAAAAGATGTGATACACCTTCTATATGAGAAAAATTTACCACTGGATATCATAAAACTGATAGAAAACATATATGTAAGAAATAAAATAGAAATGAAAATCAATGGAATAATAACAGAACCCATAGAAACAAACAGGAATCAGGCAAGGAGATTCACTAAGCCCTCTACTGTTTAACATAATATTGGATGCAATAATAAAACAAGTGAAGAAAAAAAGAGGGTACAAAATGGGCAATAGAGAGATAAAAATACTCTGTTACGCTGATGACACCGTGTTAGTAGCAGAGTGCGAAGACGACCTACAAAGATTATTGCACGAGTTCAATATTAACGCAAAAGAAATGAATATGAAAATATCAGCCCAAAAAACAAAAAGCTTAGTAATTGCCAAAGAACCAATAAGATGCAAATTGGAGTTAGACAATCAAATTATACAACAAGTAATGACTTTCAAATATCTGGGAATTAATCTATCAGCCGACAACAATATCGAAGAAGAGGTAAAAGACCAAATAATTAAAGCCAGTAGAACGACCGGATGCCTAAACGACACAATTTGGAAAAACAAACACCTAAGATTGGAAACAAAGGCCCGAATATATAAGTCAGTTATTAGGCCAGTTATGACTTACACGGCCGAAACAAGACCAGATACAAGCAAAACACGAAGACATCTGGAAACCAACGAAATGAAGATCTTAAGAAGGATTGCTGGAAAAGGACTACAGGATAGGGTAAGAAGTGAGGAAATCAGACGCATATGTGGAGTAGACAATATAAATACCTGGGTAAAGAACAGAAAAGAAGAGTGGAATGAGCACATAAGCAGGATGTCTGAATCAAGGATAGTAAGAATAGCCAGTGACAAGTCACCGTTAGGCAGGAGAAGTATAGGACGCCCAAGGAAAAGATGGAATGACAACTTAGGGGCAGAATGAAAAGCACCGTTGAAGAAAAACAGGCAGTACTGCCTATATAAAAGAAGAAGAAGAATATACATAAAAAAATTTTTTTATTGATTATTCGTGTATTGTTCCCGCGAATCTATATGTCTGCAAATTTTCATTCATTTGCATTGGAGAAAAGGCACTCAAATTAACGTCTAATGATTTGACGCAAACTATTGAACTAAATAAAAGCGTTTAAAAAATAGAGTATTTAGTGCATTCGTTCTATATGAGATAAAGGATGCTTTTAGCTATGTTGTCGGAGGAAAAAAGAAAAAAGTACGTATTGCCTTGAAATCGCCCTATTCAAACTAAGTTTTGAATGTAATGAAGAGCAGCTTCGAGTACCTTGTTTGATTTTAAACTCGAGTAAAGCCATTCGAGAAATTTTGCTATTGACGTTCAATTAAGGACGTTTAATTCAAATAAGAAAATTGCGTTTTCCAGATCGAAAACAGAAAACCATTTGTGTGTACTTTATTTGAACAATGACTTCGATAAGGGATGTATTTAGAGGATCTTAAGGAGCCGAATTTCTATTAAAAAATGTTTTTTTTTTAATTACAGTTTTTATAAAACGTTTATAAATAAATTTTATAAAGATAGTGTTTAGGATTAAAAGAACAGAAAAAAGTTAAAAAGGGTACCCCCTGTTAAGATAGGTAAACTGTCCTCACTGGCAGAATAAAGTTTTTTTTGAATTTTTTTATAAAACAAAGCAATTAAACCTTTTTGTAATCGAAATAGAAAATAGAAAGATAAAAATACAGGTGTATGGCTCGAATTGTTCCTTCGTAACCATGAATTATTGTTCTATCATAATACTAACGAAATCTTGATAGTAGAGGGCCAGCAGATCGAAAGAGTAAAAAAAGTACATTTACCTAGGAACACTTATAACAGAAAATAATGACTTCACTGCAGAAATCAAAGTCAGAATCGAAAAAGCTCATTCTAATTTTATGAAAATTAAAAAGGTCCTATGTAGCAAAGATTTAACATTAGCTCTTAAAGTACGCCTAACAAAATGTTACGTATACAGTGTACTATACTATGGAGTGGAATCATGGACGTTAAATGTAGAGACAATGAGACGACTTAACGCCTGTGAAATGTGGACCTATAGAATAATTATGAGGGTTTCCTGGGTAGATAGAGTTACGAACAACGAAGTACTAAGAAGAATAGGTAAAGAGAAGGAAGTTGAACTTACAATTAAAGAAAGAAAACTACAGTATCTCGGACATGTGATGCGGGGCGAGAAGTATGGCATCCTGCGACTCATAATGCAAGGAAAGATAGATGGCAGAAGAAGCATCGGAAGAAGACGAATTTCATGGCTGAAGAACTTGCGAGAATGGTTTGGATGCAGCTCAAAACAACTATCCATCATATACCATCAGTCTAATGTGCCACATACTCAAAGTATTTCTAAAGATTATTCATCGTAGAATTTACAAAAAGTTGGAACAAGACATTGGACAAACTTAGTTCGGATTTAGAAATGTTCAAGGAACCAGAGAAGCATTATTTGCAGTAAATGTGCTAATACAGAGATGTTTGGATGTAAACCAGGACATCTCATCTATGTCTGCTTTCTAGATTATAACAAGGCATTCGATACGGTGAAACATAATCCGTTAATAAAACTACTGAGAACAAAGAACATCAACACACGGGATATAAGAATAATAAATAATCTGTATTATGAACAAGAAGCTGTCATAAAAATAAATAATTTAAACACCAATAAAATAAAAATCAAACGAGGCGTTAGACAGGGCTGTGTGAAATTGAAAATGGTTATTCATTTTTGTTTTACTTTACTCTGATTGAAGTACGAAGGGAACTATTCTCGTTGGAACTTTACCGCGCTGAGCAGATGGGACGTGAATTATAAATTGTAAAATTCCCTCATCTTCCTTAGTCTCATCCTAACATCCGTTATGGCTTGCAAATTGCAGAAGCCTCGGAGGTGTAACCAGAGAAGATTCCCATTGTTTTTAGTCTGGTGGGATGTAGAGTAACATTATGTTATTTTATATTATGCCATTAGATTGAAAACTTAAGTCTTTTGATAGCAGTTGCCGCTAGGGCATCTATGCCATTTCGTTCGTTGCGATCCGTGACTGCACGCCTGGGTTTGTTTTAGTGGGATCAGGGAGAGCAGCATATGTTCCTCCTGATGAGAGACTAATAAGTTTCGAAACCGGTAGAGGTGCTTGCGGCACTCTCTGATTGGACCAGAATATGGCGCGGCTGTAGTTTCGTGCTGCAATGAAATTGAAAATGGTTATTCATTTTTAATATACGTAAAGAATTATTACACCTCGTCTGTTTACCACCATATTTTAACCTTTTAGTATCATCAAATACAGCTTGCAAAAGTTCATAACACGCATTTCTTATAAAACCGTAGAATCCTATAATTGTTTTTATTAGTTTTTATTCTGATGCACAATAGTCGGTTACAGTTAGTTGCCAAAAATATTTTTGAAAATAAATGTTGAAGCCAAAGTGAAAAAGGCTGTTAAGCACTCAACGAAGATTATAAAATCTATTTATATGTGTTGTTTTTTACTATTTTTCAAAATAAATACACAATATTATTAAATATACATCATAGAGTTAAATATAAATAAACTGATGGTTATAAGCATCTGTTGGGTGAATTCGAGTGAGAAGCAGTTGGAGATAATTTGTCTCCTTCCGAAGGAGGTTAAAGGTTAACAACATTAAAATGTTTACGGTACTATTTGTGAGCTAGTTCAATTAGAAAAGTTGCTATAAAAACAAATATTAAGATACCCGAAGGGGTACAACTATTATGAAATTCTTCGGGGCTTCGATATGTCTGCTACATATATAGAATCTCTCTGTCAACACCCGACGGACCTTTTATAGGTAAGGCTTAAATAAAGTGACACAAAAGTCTCATTGCAAGAGTAAGTTCTGCTGAAGCGGTCTTACTGTGCTAAGATTAAACCTGTATGATCCTAACTGGGGTCATTGAAACCTGTTGGAGGCAGACATAGATTCCCGCGGGGCCACCATTCGACTTGTGTCCTTTGTAGAGGCGCAAGAGTCATCCACCTCTGATTTCTTTTCTGGGCCATATATCTTTTACTTTTGCCTCTTTGTCCGTCTTATTCCCACGACTTTGTGGCAGTACCAGTATGACTGTGTTATTTGCCATTGCTGTAATTCCTATCGTTTGCAAGCTCCCTAGACCATTGCTTATGAAATAGTGTTTATGCAATACACATTTAACGGTTAAATATTGTGATGTGACTATATGGTGCTTTGTGATTACGACTACTCTCTGTGTAGTAAATGCAACCCATGTCTTCTCAGTTCCTCCTCGTGTGCTTATTTGGTTATAACATTTTTCACACCTGTCCTATTGTCTAGTATATCTGTAGGACGTTCCTTTTTAGCCATTTCAACACGACGTATCGCTGATAAGAACTCCCCCACCCAGTTTATCCTAGTCCTACTCATCATATTCCAGACCATGGTCTAGTAGTATGTCTTTGTTGCTGTATTCCGTACTGCTGTATACACCTGTATTCCGTACGTCCAAATTGGCTTGAGTATGGCATTGAACGCTAGTAGTTTATTTCGGAACGACAATTGGGACTTTCTTCCGAGTAACCAATAATATTTTCTATATGTGGTAGCAAGGTGTTTTCTTTTTTTTCCATATAGGTATGAGTTTTCCAGGTGAGTCTCTTGTCCATATGTAAACCTAAGTACATCTACCGTTGGAAAGTAGTATCTACCGTTGCAGTTGGAATAGGGCTGTTTCACATTATAAGAATTTTTACCGTACGATGGTTGAAATTTACATAGTCGCTCGAGCAATCATATGGAATCTTTCTCCCTTCACCGAACGTTTCAAGCGGTAAAAAGGGAAAAATATTCCATATGATTGCTCGTGCCACTATGCAGATTTTAACCATCGCACGATCAAAATTCTTATATGTAATGTGAAACAGCCCTACTTGAGCTTCCTTCTCTCGTACAGTCTAAAACTTGTTTCGATGAAAAAAAGTATTAAACATTAAATATAAATTAAAATACCCATATTAAATATAAATCATTTAGAACGCATATCATGCATCTAGACAATCTAGAGATATTATAAAATTTGCCAGTTTTTTATCGTATAAGGAGATAAGCAATTCTAAAAATAACTTGTACCAGAAAAACAGTTTTGTAAACAATATTGATATAACCACACCTTTAAAAACATAAGATTAAGATTATTTTTACATGTTTTATGGTATAAATATTTGTCGATTGAAAGGAATACTTAATAAGTGCTCTATTTTAAGAAAATATTTTAAATATAAAATTTTCTAGTAATTTTGTAATGTTTTAGCTCCCTAAATTCGGAAATATTTATATTTTTCTTCATGTTGCTTGCATCTCTCTTTCCTGGTATTCCTCTTTAGTTTTTAACATGTAGCTTTCGTTAGTTTTTAACCTCCTATGTAGGTACAGAGTCCATTTACCTACCAGTTTTTGCTCCGGTTTTAGAACCGCTTAGATTGAGATGAAATTTGGCACATGCCTAGCTAACATGTCAAGGTAAAAAAGTGATATTGTGTCGATGTATACTTTTGCCCTAGGGGTGAGTACCACCCCTTCTCGGGGGTTAAAAAACATACGTTCAAGATAAATCCGGAAATGGATAAACTGACTAATTCTAAGCCACTTTTGTTTCCATTTAGTTTTTTTTCGCAAAGTCAATCCTTTACGAGTTATTTGCGAGTGAATATGTTCATTTTTCAACAAAAAACACGTTTCTAGACGGTTTTTCACAAACAAACCTAAAAGCAAGTATTTTAAATATTCTTAGCAAAAACCTAGCTTATAAAAAACTGAAAAAAATGGTGCAGGTATTTGTTTCACGTTGAAATATACGATTTGGAATTTTACGAACAAGAACCTACTTTTCATTAGCTACAACTCTGCTTCTACCAGATCTACAGACTTAATACATACACCGTTTTTTTTTTCATTCTTTTATAAGCTATATCTATTTTTGACAAAAATATTATTCGATAAAATACGTACTTTTTGAGTTATTTGCGAAAACCGTCTAAAACCTTGTTTTTTTTTGTTGAAAAATGAAAATATTCACTCGCATATAACTCGAAAAGTATTGACTTAGTAAATACATTTTATGGAACAAAAAAAGTTGGTTCGAATTAGCAGGTTTATCCATTTCTAGATTTATCTTCAACGTACCTATGTTTTTTTCATCCCGAGATTGGGTGATACCCACGGGGCAAAAGCACATACCTCTTTTTTTCTTTGACATGTTAGCTATGTATATGCCAAATTTCATGTCTATCCAAGCGATTCTATAAAATTCAGAGGTTTTTCAACATTTTCCGTGAGTAAATGGACTAATCTCACTTATATTTACTGTGCGTTCTCTCCTGACCTCTACAGTTGGTAAAGCTGTCTGGTGTTGTAAACCAAAAGCCTAGGTACATTTTATTTACCTCTGCATGAGGTACTAAACTAATTCCCATAAGTGTTCCAATTCCTCGAATTATTTTGTATTGGTTGTTAAGAATATGCTCTTCCTTGTTTTTTAATTCTTATAGTAAACAGTTAAGCTTATAACCAGCTATAAATACTTAATGTGATATTATCACCTTAACCGTCTTTTTGTTCTGCCATTAAATCTTCTTATAATGGTTTTGAATGGGTTTGAGGTCGATCCTATTTTAAGGTTGCAAGACATGGACGGAAAGCCACAACGTTGATCAAATTAGAATCGTTTGAAAGTGGTGTTCCCACCTTATTGTAAGAATATCGTGGGTCTCGTTGTCTTGTAAAAGTCCAACGAAAGTATTCTCAGAACGATGGACATTGAACTGCCAGCTGCTAAACACCATATACCCCAGTCAATGAGAGAAAAAACAGGTTATTACCTCCGAATTCTATCCTACTGCATGGTGAAATTTAGGGAACAGCTTCTACTTACCTCCTAATTTAAAGTCTACCCTATATACACTGGCGCTTTTATCTTGGGGCGGTTTTCACACCTCCTCAAGGGTGGAAAACTTTTGGTTAAAATAACCACGGAAGTGGCTAGAGAACTTAGTACTAAGCAAAAACTGTTCTATAAGTTTTTTTTCGAAAACTCAATACTTTTTGAGTTATTCGTGGTTGAAAATTGGCCATTTTCATTGAAACAACACCTTTTTAAACGGCTTTTTTGCGAATACCTTAAAAATATGCATCTCACTAAGCAAAAACTGTTCTATAAGTTTTTTTTCGAAAACTCAATACTTTTTGAGTTATTCGTGGTTGAAAATTGGCCATTTTCATTGAAACAACACCTTTTTGAACAGCTTTTTTGCGAATACCTTAAAAATATGCTTCTCACTAAAAAAACTAAGTATATAAAACATTTTTGTAGCTTATAAAAAAACAAATAGACTCGTTCCTTTATAAATATTCTAGTGATAATACAAAAGAAATATTCAGCTTGAAATAACAGAGAAACGGTCGATTTTAGGTGTATAATGCTACCAAGCCAATACCTTTTGTAGTGCTTGAAAAGACCTTTAAAATGAGCAATATTAAATGTCGATTACATTCAAACTAAGCGAGATATGCTGTATGTAGAATGTATTTCAAGAAAAAATGAGAAGTTCATTCCCTCATCCACCAGAATTTTGTAAATTTTTATCTAAAAAAACTACATTTTGTATGGTACCTTTTTTCGTATCTCTTATCATTTTCGGGTTACATGGAGAAAAAAGGAAGATTTTTCAGAAAATTTAAAAATGCACTCTATAATTTTGATCTTCTTTTTTTCAAAAACCATTCATGTTAAACCCTTGCAACTGTTTGAACATAAAAACAACATTATAATAAAAGGTATAGTAGAAGGAAAACAATGCATTTAAATTCTGGTGGATGAGTCGTTAAATGTATTTCTCATTTTTTCTTAAAATACATTTGTCATAAATTTTTTTGCAGCATATTTCGCTTAGTTTGATTGAAATCGACATTTGCTATTACTCATTTTAATGGTCTTTTCAAGCACTACAAAAGTTATTGGTAGCATCATACGCCTAAAATCGACCGTTTTTCTGTTATTTCAAGTTAAATACACCGATATGAGCATGCTCCAAAAGACAAACTTCCCCTACCATATTTCTTTTTGTATTATAACTATGTAGAAGATTTATAAAGGAACAATTGTTGTTTTTTGATAATCTACAAAAATGTTTTATTTAGTTATTTTAGTTAGATGCATAGTTTTTATATATTCGGCAAAAACCGTCCGAAAAGGTGTACCTAATTTTTTAATGAAAATTGCAAATTTTCAACCACGAATAACTTAAAAGTATCGAGTTCTAACAAAAAATATAGAGCAGTTTTTGCTTAGAAACAGTTTTTGCTTTCGTTATCCATTTCCGTGATTATTTTGACCAAAAAATTTTCCACCTCCTTGAAGGGGTGGGAACCGCTCCCAAGATAAAAGCGCCATAGGAAATAGGGTAGACTTTGTTTCTCGAACTATTCCCTACTTACTGTGAACATATCAAGTAAATCGATGTAGTAAGATGGAATTCTGAGCCAAATGCCCTCATTGACTGCCCTAATAAAGAGAAGAAAAATTGGAGTGCTTTGAATACATAATAATTAGAGAACCCAAAACTATTTACTTTGCCTTTTCATACACGGAAAAGTTGAAGCAAAAGATGGATAGTGCGTAAAAAGATATCTTGGCTACGCAATATAAGACAATGATGTGATATAATAGCTGAAGCACTGAAGCATTATTTCGCGGAGTTGATACAGAAACTTTTCAAGAACGTATAAACATGATGCTAGCCTAGCCTACGTTTATCACAGATATATCACTAAAAGGAGAAGTATATCTTCTCCACCCCCGTCTATCTGCGGTAGACTCCACTCTAATTAGTTTTTGTTTGAATAGATAAAAATTTTATTAATTTATCTGTAGCTTTTTTTTTCATTGAAAGATTAGGAATAAAATATATTATGTATTATTATTATGTAGTATACATATTATGTATTAACATTTTATCATGGATGGCGCGTTCCTTTTCGCTACGATAAAAATGTTTTACTTTAGAAAATCAAAAACATTGCATGTATAAACTTATAAAAGTATGAAGTAAGCACTTTAAATCTTTAACAACTTTACCGTATCGATTAAAATAAGTTTTGAGAGCTTTCAGCTCAAATATGGCAACATAAAGTTAAGGTACTTACCGGAACTTTCATAAAAATTGTTAAGAAATTTTTTGATGCGGACAACTTCGCTCAAAAATTTAGGACGTTTAAGGTATACTGAACTGTTACATACGGCAAAGACCGTTGTCAGAAGAGCTTTAAATAAAAAATAATGCCTACAAAAATACTTTCGAAGATATTCTAATAGCACAGGCCAACGATGAAAAAACTTTTTTGATAAAATTACCTCTATCTTATGTATTTTAGTGTGCTGAGTACCAAAATCATTTTAAAAATGCTGTATCACCCACCATTCTTTCACAATTTAACATTTAAAATTGCACAATTACCTTTGAAACCAAGATGACTACTAAGGAAAAAAAGCTTGTATTGCATTCAAAAAAGTTGTAACTAAATTTTTAGATAATGTGAAAGACCCTAACTACGAGCTTATAGTATCCATTTTATTAGATACGTTTTTTAAGATATTAGATAAGATTTAAGATTTGGGATGTCTAATGAGCCTAAAAATCCACTTTTTGCATAACCATCTTGACTTTTTCCCTGAAAATTTGGGTAATGTCAGTGAAGAACAAGGCGAACGATTTTACTAGAATACAAAGGTGATGGAGAAACGATACCAGGGACGTTGGAACACCAAGATGATGGGTGATTACTGTTGGTCTCTTAATCGGGAACAACATAGTGCCTCGCATAGGCGAAAAAGCTACTTCAGAAGTTTTACATAAAGAAGAGAAAGAGAATAAATAAAAAAATAAAAAAAAAACGCTTTTCTTTAGTTACGAGTGACTAAAATTAAAAATATTATAAAAAAAATCAACTAAAAAGCAAAAAATAAAAAAAAATTGAAAAAATCTAAAACATTCGACAAAGAAAAGCGTGGCGCGTCTTCATCGATTAAACGGTTTTCGCCCCACGCTTTTCTTTAACGAATGTGTTAGATTTTTTCAATTTTTTTTATTTTTTGCTTTTTAGTTGATTTTTTTTTATAATATTTTTAATTTTAGTCACTCGTAACTAAAGAAAAGCGTTTCTTAAATTTTTTTTATTTGTTTATGTTTTACTTTTTAGTCTTACACTTTTCAAACATTAAAATATATCGCCATGTTTCTTAAAATATGTATAAAACATATGATGTACTAACATGAAAAGTAGTCGGAATCGGCAAAAAATTTGAAACTTTATTATTGTTTATTTATGAAGCGTCACGTAAACAATTAACGTAAAAAGTGAAATTATGTATAGTTCATATCATTAGCTACAATCCGTAAAAGTTTCAAGTTTTTACATTGTAAAGAACAAGAGAATTTAAGCATTTTCCATTAAAATCGTTTTTATTTTATTTAAACAATTAATAAACATAAAAAAATGTTTATTGATTATTCGTGTATTGTTCCCGCGAATGCATATGTCTGCAAATTTTCATTCATTTGCATTGGAGAAAAGGCACTCAAATTAACGTCTAAAGATTTGACGCAAACTATTGAACTAAATAAAAGCGTTTAAAAAGCATTGACTCCTGAAATGGTTGTACAAACCTATACTATTACAAGATAAGAATTAGATAAAAGGTATTATTATAATAATGTATCATTTTAATGTTATGAATAGGATCGTATCCAACTTGGTGTCTATGCATTTTGACGTTGCGACCCTGATAGAAATTGTGGGGACATCTGGTGACTGTCTCAATTTGACTCAAACAAATTTTCCTATTGGGTTGACCAACTATCCCTATATAAACAATGATATTAGTTTTGAAATATACGAAGTGTCTAAATTCAAGCTCAAACCTTATTTTATCAGTTACCGATAAGTCATTTATTTACTTATTTCATTTTAAAACATTATTTTTTAGTTGTTAGTGCAGTCCAATCGCCCGTAATCTCATATTCGCTTCGTTAACAATTAAAAAAAACATGTTTTAGAATAAAACGTGCCAAAAATTTAAGGTATTAGCTTGAATTTAGGTACTTTGTTATTTGAAAAATTATTATTTTTTACTTCTGTTTTTGAACCTTGAAAATCGTCATTTTTCGATTTTTTTCAGCTTTAAATTGTTTATAACTCGGAAACGATTAATTTTAGAGGAAAATTGCAACAGACCTTTTTTTATTCCCAATGATTCAAAGAACCTAAATTAACGCCTACATGACCGAAAAAAAAAATGGTGAATTATAATCTGTTTATTTTTTTTTTAATAAATGTAGGAATAACCCGGAAATTATGGCATTTAGGTATAGGGCACAGGGAATATAACATGAAAAATAATCACTATTTCTTAAGGACTTTGAAACGCAAAAAATATACAGGGTGTTCCATTTGAAAAAGAAAAGTTCATTAGATTTCCAGAAAAACGGAAGATTTGACAACAATGTAGTTACCACTATAATTACTAGGCCGTATTAGAAGACCCTTACCCACCAAAATCTATACAAATTGTTCTAGCGGTTTTCGATAAATTACCGTGTTTCCATACTTTCTCGCTACCCTGTATAAATCAGTTGTAATAACTATAGGTAGGCATACAAGAGTTCCTCCAAAGCTGTTAAGAAGTTCATCAAAATAATCTGTTACGAAACGCAAAAAGCGTAGGGACCGCCCTCGTACAGAGAAAACTCGACAGAGAAATATTAAAACGTGACAAAACCTCACTTAAAATGTATCTTCAAGAACTACAAGTCATCAAAAAGTTTCGGTAGTCGTTCGTCAAGGATTAGGGTACATTCAACATGAAATTCTCGAAGTTCCAACATTTAATATCCCTTCTCCATGCACACCAATATACCGCTTTTGTTGGAAGATATTACCATTCGACCTCTGCTCCATTTATTCCGACGATATTTCGTGACTCATCCGTTCTCACTTTTCCTATTCACGAGCATTTTCTTTGCGCGTTTTAACTTTCAGTCATGATTAATTATATTCTTGTTTTTAACCCTTATATTTATTATAATTAATACCAGCAGCTGTATTTCTTAGTAACTAAAAGAGCGATACGCCCGTCTTAACGGCTCTTCGTGCTATATTCGAGACCAGGAATTTATTATTTCAGTTATTCAGGTAATCGTTAAAATTTACAAAATATTAATTAATTTAAAGAATTAGACGGAAATATAGGCCAGTTACAGTTCACCCAATCTGAATTTCATTTTTTTTCATTTGTTTATTCTTCTTCTTCTTCTTTCTAGCATGATCGATCATGCTAGTAGGCTACTTCCTGTTCGTTGCCATTAAGTCTTCCCGGATGATGAGGTCCAGCATTCTCGCCATCGTTTTGGTGGTCTACCCTGTGGTCTCTTACCTATTGGGTTATTCGTTTTTGCCCTTTTAACGAGTCTGCTGTCCTCCATTCTCTTTATATGTTGGTTCCAATATCTTCGTCTCTGTCTGACCCACCTTCCTATGTCCTGTATTCCACAGTTTTGTCTGATGTCTTCACTTCTTATTCTGTTACGTAGAGTTTTGCCTTGTATACTTCTTAGTGTTATTATTTCAACTGTTCTCTTATCATTTGTAACGTTCTATTGGTGTCTGGTCTTGTTTCTGCCGCATTTGTTATAATAGGTTTTATTGTTGTATATATTTTGACTTTGCTTTCAGTATTTACGTGGGAAATAAAGAACACAAGCATTAACAAATATGTAATTTAATGACTAACTTTGTTACTATAACTAAATTAAGATCTGGTCAAAGTTTTAGCATAAACTTCTTCTATTTAAACCCAGGGCCTATTTTACCACTAAGCCCGTGAGGCACCTGCCTCGGGCCCGCATTTTATTGGGACCCGGAAAGATCACCAAAAAAATTGTATTGCAATAACAAATTTAATTTTCAAAATCCTTTCATTTTACGAAGATGAAATGATAAATGATAACAATAAGAGTTATTTTCTTAAACTACAATAACAGTAGTAGGTAGACTGCTTTGTCTACATCAATAATAATAAATAAAATTGTTAGACACCACTCCAAAGGATTAACAAGAGGCATCTTCACTATTATCCTTAAGTATAAAAATACTACGCATAATATTTACTCAAAATGCACTTTTAAATTTAATACTTAGTTTTATGCCGATTTCTGCAAAAATGAGGTCTTGCTTGCTTGTATCAGTTTTCAGTCCTGTGCTTTTAAGTTCAACTAATCTATTCATTAATCATTAGTCGTTTTATTAAATTCCTTTAAACATTTATATTTCTTAACTAATCGTTTCGTTATTATCATGAGTTACAAACATTTAAGTGACAGTGAAAAACGAAAAAAGCAAAAATTACAAAAAGCACAAAAAGTTGCAATATTATAATTTTTTACACCACACACTAGTGTGATAGTGATAGTGAAAATAAATTATGTGATGAAGGATGGGTTGCAGTTGCAATCAAAGAAAATGACCCCATTGGGGGTTGGCGCAAAATCTTGGTCCAATGATATTTAAATGTATTCATTTTTTTCGAATCCTGAGAAAACTAATAAATATTTTTGAAAAATTTAAACGCAGAATGAAAGATTACATTATTACTGAGGGCAGAAAGTCCCTGAAAACTTTTATAATGTTTATTTTAATAGGTTACAGGGATGAAAAAAAAAAAGAGAAAATTTAGTGTGATTTTTAATTTCAAATATTTCATTCAAAAGAAACTTTTTGTTTACTCTAAGGGACTTTCGGCCCTCGGTAATAATGTAATCTTTCATTGTGCGTTTAAATTTTTCAAAAATATTTATTAGTTGTCTCAGGATTCGAAAAAAATGAATGCATGTAAATAGCATTGGAGCAAGATTTTACGCCTTCCCCCTTAAGCGAATTTGTCCCATTTTTCTAGTCACTTACAAAAATATAATGACGTTGGCAGTAGAAACGTCAACTACCTCTCATCATCTATATGTAACGAATTTATTGTTGTACTGGGAAAACAAGTTCAAAACGTTATAATTATAATAGAAGTAAAAGTGGCAAAATACTTTTCCCTTATCATACTATGCACCCAATATCTCACATATCGATCAATTAACTTTAATAATTTTATTTATTGTTAATAAAAATTTTAATTTCTGGTGCAACTATATTTCTATTAAATAATTAAATAATTAATACATTTTTGAAAAAGTTATTATAATTAGGTATTATTAAATTATATTTTGGAGAGAAAATTGTGTAGTGCCTCGGCCGTGATTTGAAGTAAAATGGGCTTTGTTTAAACCTCTGATTTAATGTCCTATTTAGACTAATTCACGACACACCCGACGAGAACACTGTTACAGTTTAAATGTCACTAATTAGCACATGTACCAAGGATGTTTTCTTTAGTATTAATAAATTTGATAAATAATAAGCGTTTGCGAAACGTGTAGCTTTTGTATTATAAGCTAGACCAGCGTTTCCCAACCGGTGGGTCGCGACCCACTAGTGGGTGGCGGACAGATTTCAGGTGGGTCGCGGCGTGGCTCTTACAGTAGCTGAGTGGCGGACAGAGTACAGAAATAGCGTATCGTCAAATGTGAGGGATGGGTCGCGAATATGAAAAAACATCAGAAAGTGGGTCGCCAGACATAAAAGGTTGGGAAACACTGAGCTAGACACACAAATTACTATATAAAATACGCGAGAGTTGAAAACAAGCGTCCAGCTACGCTGGCTAATAAAGTCACGAAACTATACAAAATACGAGAGGTTTTGCATCCAAACTCTAAACTAACAAATGCGACGACCCGACTTAGTACGTTCTTTAACGGTAAAATATTGCAAAACCTCTAAATTTTAAAGAACCGGTTGAATTGACATGAAATTTGGCATACATATAGCTAATATGTCGAAGAAAAAAAGTGATATTGTGCCGATGTGTGCTATGGCCCTGGGGTCAGTTTCACCCCTTCTCGGGAGGTGAAAAAATATATGTCCAAAATAAGTTCGGAATTCGATAAACTCACTAATTCTAAGCGACTTTTGTTCTATAGAGTTTTTTCACCAAGTCAACACTTTTCGAGTTATTTGCAAGTGAATATGTTCATTTTTCAACAAAATAACCACGTTTTTAGACGGTTTTTCGCAAATAACTCAAAAAGCAAGTATTTTGTAGAAAAAAAATATTCTTAATAAAAATATAACATAAAAAAGTGAAAAAAATGGTGCATATAAGAAGTATGTAGACCTAGTAGAAGCAAAGTTGTAGCTAATGAAAAGTAGGTTCTTATTCGTCAAATTCCAAATCGAATATTTCATCGAGAAATAACCAAAAAACGGAACACTTTTCGGGGAACACTCTATACAACTTTTTTAAAGTGTTTAAAAAAAGGTTTATTTTTGTTTTTTAAAAAAACATATAACATTAAAAGTAAGTAAGTTACGATCAAAATATTATTGGTCCCTTTTATTTTTTGGTAAAAAGAATCGCGAAAAGCACCCCCTAATTAGCATCCCAAATTAAATTTAATCTTTACCGCTTCACAAGTTACTTTCCTTATTTATTATTAATACGATCTGTAAGTTTCATCGGTTCAAAGTGCTTATTTTTGAAAAGGCTGCAGTTAAAATGGATTGAACGAGTCACTAATCCCGTGTGTATGCAAACTTTGAATAGCCATAGCATAACCAATTTTGGTCTAACAGGAAAACAATAAATCCAAAATATCCAGAAAAGCAAAAGGTACATTTTATTAGTCCTTAAGATTTTAGGTATTGCTAATAATTTTTAAGTTATTTTGAAGAAAGGCATTTTTTTCAAAATAAAAATTTTTAAAAATGTTATTTTAAAACCAATTTTTTTTTTCAAAAATAAGCACGTTGAATTGATGAAACTTACAAATCATATAAACACAACATAAATAAAGCAACCTGTGAAGCTGTAGCAATTAATTTTATTTAACTTGTTAATTAGCGGGTGATTTTCCCGATTTTTTTTGCCAAATCAAAAGGGACCAACTGTATTTTGAGCGTAACTTGCTTACATTTGATGCTAGAATCTTTTTTTATAAAAATAGAAATAAAACTTTTTAAACTCTTTAAAAAAGTAAAAAAAAATCTTTTTAAAAAGTTGAAATGAGTTTTTTCCAAAAAGTGCTTAATTTTTTGGTTATTTCGTGTTGAATTATATTTATTTGAAATTTGGCGAATATGAACCTATTTTTCTTTATCTATAACTCTGCCTCTACTAGCTGTAGAGACTTCATGTGTACACCATTTTTTTCGCTTTTTCACGGGCTATATTTTTGCTAAAAATAGTTTTTTTCATATAATACTTACTTTTTGAATTATTTGCGAAAAATTGTATAAAAACGTGTTTGTTTTGTTGAAAAATAAACATAATTCACTCGCAAATAACTCGAAAATATCTGCTTAGTGAAAAAGCTGTATAGAATAAAAGTTTCTTCGAATTAATCAGTTTATCGAATTCCAGACTTATTTTGAACGTATGTTTTTCAACCCCGAGAAGGTGTGAAACTCACCCCTAGGGCAAAAGCACACATCGACACAATATCTTTTTTTTTCTTAGACATGTCTGCTATGCGTATGCCAAATTTCATGTCAATCCAAACGGTTCTTTAAAATTTACAGCAAAAACCGTCAAATAATGTACTAACTGGTCGGTTAATAAATTGATACTGACTACTTAAAATTATAATTGCAATGTCTAGTCAAGCTCAAGGGGTTAGCGGGGACAACCTCGGAATTTCTATAAGTAAGTAGGTAAAGCCACACCTTTTCAATATTTGCTAACAGGGATCTCCGAGATACAAGTTTTCAATGATTAAAAATATCTTGTGAATGCTTTATACTCGGGATTTCTTGGGAATTTGCTCTGGAAAGTTAATCGGTACATTTTATGAAAGTATATACAGTGGGTGATCATATTATTAGAGCCACCTAGTAAAATTCAATGTTTTAAAGGAAGGGTATATAATTGAGCTGTATCATATATTAATGCATTTTTTTCCATTTGGCTGTCTTGTTACACTTTATGAAAGTGTAATAAATAGTCTGACGATAGTGGCAACACGCATGTGTGCCAATGCGTGACTCAGATGCCATTGTTTGTCAGTGCTGCTCAGCCTAACTTGCAACTTGTGTGCCTATTATTTTGTATTCTTGGTGTTTAGAGTTATAATAAACTTTGTGAGTTTTCATTGCTCTCTAGCGATATTCTGACAGTCCTATACTATATTTTGTGAATTTAGTAAAAATTGCGCGTTCGTTACACTAGTGGTACCAGAACATCATAGGAAATCCAAAGACATCCCACCAAGGAAAATAGCAGAAATAAAAACTTTAATATTCAATACTAATCACTCCAACAGAAACATAGCATCCATTTCTAAAGTTTCAAAGGCAACGTAGACCGTATAAAGAAAAAACTTACATACCATTATTAAACAAAAGTAAAATTTTCTGAGGTGGCTCTAATAATATGATCACCCACTGTATTGTGTGCTACCAGTGGCATAGCAAACATTTCTTACAGAAATTTATCCAAAATCATTTCCTTTCTTCCACTCGGTATAAGCCCAAAAGAGAAGTTTGAGTAAACCTTTGCACAATAGTGTAGATACCAAAGAAGAATGATATAAAAAAAATAAAAAGCAAATAGCGAAATCCGTTTATCTAAAATCAACTACCAAAATGTGCATAATTTTTGGTGGTGCAAGTTTATTCAGTTTAAATGTTTCTTTATGGTAAAGTAAAATATGAAACTCTAATTTTAAAAATTTTTTGTGCATTATGGAATTGAGTTACCAAACTCCATAAACTATAATTTTAATTGTCCAAATAAATCTGAAAGACGTTTTAATTTGATTAGTGTAATAAACCCACTTCCATCAAAACTTCTCTAGGAAGTGATTCGGTAACTGAAATGCACTTAAATTTTAATTATAAGATTTTTTAATTGGCTCCAAGGGATTTTTCTCGATTTCGACATTATCATAAAAAGAAGTGAAGGTAATCTGTCTAATGAATGACCAGAGATATTGAGGCGGCAAGTCGAATAAAAAAAGCCTCCCGACAGATCCCGGAAAGAAAAAAGTCGAGGAACTATGATAATTGAACACGTTAATTAGACATCTTAAATGAGTTCTTTGGCTTCGTTATTTGCTTACTGAAATCCAGTTTTGCATTTGGCTGACTTTCAGTTTCTCAACGCTTTCTTGTCTTGTCGATGTGGACTCTCAGACAATTTTGAGAATCGGCAAAGTATGCAAATGAAATGAACCATGTTTAGGGGATGTTTTCGGTATTTATCTTGTTTAAAGATTACAGAGGGAAACGGAATAAACATAGAAAGTTTATAAAAGCGGATTCTACAGCAAAACACATTTTTTGTTTTTTACATTTTGTTTTCATTTTATCCAAGTGGATAGCTATCTTGTCGTCAGAATAACTTAAATAACTAAGCTATTCGTATTGTGAAATATCATGGCAGAATAATTAATTCAAAGGTAAGAAATAATTACAAATACATTATTAAAAGAAGAATGAAATACAGAATTACCATATTATTGGAACTATTGTAGTCTCAGATTTTTTTAATTCCATATATTTTAATGTTACTTTGGGAATGCCCCTGATCGGTAGATTAAGATAGTTTTTAATCACCATGGCTTTAATTTAATTTATTTATTTAATCAGTTAAGCCCATTTGGACGTTTCGGTGTTGGGCTGTATTTTAAATAGTTTTAACTAATATTTTATAAAAAAAAACGACTAAAATCCTTTATAAATGGTATATTTTTAAAAATCCCCAAAAAGGGCTACACCACAGAACTAGTTTTCGACTAGATGACCAATCATCATCAGTGCTTACGTGATCTAACATGCTAACCACCAAAATACAATATTATAAAAATATATGGGTAAAAACCCTTTAAAAGTGATCCATCATGGAAACATAGATGAAATATGTGAACTTAAACATGAGTGTTCAAAATATTCCATGTAATATGCTCTAGGTACCATCTGAGCTCTAAATCGACTTGTTCACATGTTGACTGTATGGTGGCAAGTTGACTTGCCACCATACACCATGCACCATTTAGAGCTCAGATGGTACCTAGAGCATTTTACATGGAATAATTTGAACATCCATGTTTAACTTCACATATTTCATCTATGTTTCCATGACGGATCACTTTTAAAGGGTTTTTGCCCATATATATTTAAAATATTGTATTTTGGTGGTTAGCATGTTAGATCACGTAAGCACTGATGATGATGATTGGTCATCCAATCGAAAAATAGTTCTGTGATGTAGCCCCTTTTAGTGATTTTAAAAAATATACCTTTTATAAAGAATTTTAGTCGTTTTTTGTATTATATGGTATACAGCCAACTACAGGAAAACTTTTTCCTTGTGGATTTTTAATATTTTATTGATATCTTCGTCTGAATTTTTTTTGAACCTTCTCATGGTGTTAACTTCGACAAGTTGTAAAACATTAATTGTGATAAATGTCACATATTTATTTACAAATACTTAAATTTTGTATGTGAGTATTCAAAAATAATCTTCGAATAACACACGATAGTAAGAATAAATCAGAAAATAATGCTCCAGTTTGTTTCTCGAACTTGTTGCCATTCGGCAACAGTTATTTGAGCCCTGCGGGCTCTCGTGTCTATTGCCAGCCAACAAGTTTCCTAAAAATTGTCGCATTATTTTTATAATTAATTTTATTCGCATAGATATTTATAATTTATTCTCACTATCTTGTGATATTAATACCGATTATTTCATTCATAGAGATTCTGACCAATAGAAACCTACAAGATTAAAAATTACAGCGAGAATTTTGGCGTCAAGTATTACTCCAGATGCCCTTCGTTGCTACGCAAAAATGAACATTCAGTGACATTAATGACAATTAATGTTTTACAACTGTCAAATATAACACCATGGACATGTTTAGCAAATATTCAGGCAAAGATATCAATAAAATATTAGTTAAAATGATTTAAAAAACAGTTTTATTCATGAAGTAATCTTACCGAGTTACACTCGAACTCTTGAAAATTACCGATTTGTTTTGCCTTCGTGACACTTCGCCATAATTTCAGTCCCCTTCGGGTAGTGAAATTAAAACTGTCAAAGTGTCAGTCGGGATACAAATCGATATTAGTTGTTTGTATTGTCAATAATTTTTAATAATCTACACTTTTAATTGTACTTTTGTTTTTGTTTTATTTCATACTTTTTATAACTTGCAGCATAAAAATTGTTAAAATTTGGACATTTCTCGGGTTGACAGGTTGAGTTAAAAAATACAGTAAGATCTCTTTTTATGCGGATTATTTTAATGCGATTTTGAAGTTGTGCGGTTTGTATTTCATCAAAAAAAATTTATTATTAACAAATAGTAGGAATGAATATTAACTATTCCCATCCAGATGTCAGTAATCTGAGGGTTTGCAATTCGGGTATTCCCCTTGTGACGTGATGTAGCATGTAGCTATTACATCAATCTGAGTTTCGCATTGAAAGGTATATCCTGTAATTGTTTTGAAATTAAATTGAAATATTTAAGTATTTAACAGTTTAAATGTTGCTGATTTCAAGTGGCGGTATAATAAACAGCACATTTTGATTTCTGGATTGAAACATTTAATTAAGTGTCGTAAAGTTTTATGTTCCATTAGAAGAGATTTTTGCAATCTCAATAACGTTAGTCTGAGTTTTTAATTTCTTCTTTAAGATTTTATGTGGCCCAATGGAGAAAAAAATACCAAAGAAATATAATTTTTGGTGGACAAACGTCCACCATTTTATGTGATTTTAGAGATTTACGGAACGTATCCCTACTTTTTCAATGCAAGTTAAGTCTTTTTTTATGCGATTTTTTTATTTGCGCTTTTCTGTAGAACGTAATATCCACCGCATAAAACGAGACCTTACTGTACTCGATTTTCGGCAGATCCGTTCAATGTAAACATTTTCCACAATATTTATTGCCAAAAAACGAAATAGTTAACAAAATATTTACAAACGAAAATATAAGGTAACAAAAATCCATTTGTTACCAACGAAAATTTGATCTCACGAAAATGAGGAATTCTTGTGTAGTCTAAACAGTAATCGAGTTATTTATTTTTTATGCATCCAACAAAAGACTCGGCTTGTTTTCGGTGCCGTCGTCACGTATCTTTTAGAAAATAACGATATAAACTCGCCAACCCCAAGTCGGTCTTATTTTATTCCTACATCCGAATCCACTTCGCCGAGTGGCAAACATATTAACACCATAAAAAATAAAGACAAGAGCATGATGAGCTTTACGACTTGGCTACGTGATTGTTGAGAGCAGTGTACGTGCTGGTGAGCAACCGAGCAGGATACGTTAAAAAAGTTTCAGAAAATTAACGAAATATAGAGTCTCATAACTAGCGTAATAAATATTAAAATATTAGACTACTTAGTTTTATTGTTTAACGTTTTTTAAGTAAAATATACCTTGGGTTTCGATTCAATTCGAGTCTCTTTTATCCTATTACACATGTTTCTGGGTCTACCCGTCATCAGAGAGACTTGTCAGAAGACTGAACTGAATCAAAACGGCCCGGATGATTGGCTATTATAATGAAATAATACTTGCATTTAGCAATCTCAAGCCATTTGTCAAAAAACATTTTTTTTCTGTTTTTTGACAGTAGATAAATGTATTTTGAATTAAATAAATTACATACTTACCTTCTTCGTGTTGTGCCAATTACTTATATTAAAAAAATGGTTGACAACCTATATAAATAATTGTGTTAATGTTTATATTACTCAATAGAGAATTGAGCAAGCTTTCAAATAAGCTAGTACACGACCCCTATTGTCATTTAAAAAATCATTGCTTACATCATCACGCCCAGATGGATGACGTCACTAGTCAAAAATAATAATTTAGGGCCGGTTGTTCGAATGCCAATCAAGAAGTTGATTATAATCAAGTCCCGATAACAACCATCAAAATAAAAAAATCCGTTGTTCGTACGCCAATCAGTTGATTGTAATCAATTTTCTTGATGGGATTCAAATCGAGACATCAAATACACGTAAAACACCAATCATCCACTGTGATGCGTTGCATACACATCAATCAAGGACTTGATTGCTATCAAAACGGATAGTTGATTTTAATTAAATATTTGATAATGATCAGTTGATTCCATTTTTGATTAGCGTTCGAATAACGGGCCCCTTAAAATAACAATCTACTTGATTGGGGATTTTTCCTTAAAGTCGCGCGCTTACGAAATATCGAATTTGTTCGTTTCATTTGAACTGTACATACTGTATATTTAACTTGGTAGAAAAGCAGTTTAACTGGACTTTACTCAGCGCATCGGAAAATATCCTTTATACTTTTATTCAAATCTGCAATATCGAATGATAAACATTCCTTGTATTCTCGCAAAAAGAAGACATACTGATTCCTCTAAACCGATCGCGCGTCGTGGAAATCCTGTTTGAGAACGGAACACTTGACTACTTAGATGTAAAAAGATTTTCACGTGGTACGTGGTGTTAGCACGGGCAAATCCGATCATCTCCCAACGATTTAGCAAACTATCTCCACCGAAGCTCTGTTCTCTGTGTTGCTGTCACACATTCGTACATTATTTGGAAGATGAAATTGACTTTGTTAACTTGAGCGGGAGAAATTTTGGTGCAAAGTAGTCTTCCTCTTTCTCGCTCTCTCACTATCTCCTTGAATTTTAACATGGAATAAATATACTCAACGAAGTTCTATATGAAAAGCAGCTTTATCTCACGGAGTAATCTGGTTGTTGGTGTATTTCGAAATGAATGTAATTGAAAAGTTTTACTTTTAACATTATAAGGAACCGTTGATTTATTATGATAAAAGAGGTTATTCTTTTATGAATGTATAATATTAATACAGTGATGAGTGTGCTAATACCCGGCAACATAACGGGAAAGACGGAAAACATAATCGTTGTGAAATAAAAAGAGATGAAACTAGTAGAGCTGGTAAATTATCAATAGACATCTATAAAATATTATAGGTATTGATAATTTCCCACCTTTAGACTTATCGGAGTCAAACTGTTATAGGAGACCTGTGATAGTAGCAGTTTGGTTTATCTCTTTTTATTTATATATATCGGGTGTTCTACAGCATCCGCCGTTTCCCGCATCCTATTCGCCATGATTTTCGGTCACGAATATCTTCCTCGTTGAGTTGTCTACTGTTCATTGCTTTCTCTACATCTTGTATCCATGTTCTCTTCGGTCTATCTCTTTTTCTTCTCTAGGGTGGTGCATACTATTTTCTTGGGCCATCTTGTTGGTCCCATTCTCTGGACATGCCCGTACCATATTAATCTTTTTTGTTCTATTCTGTCTATAATATCCTTTTCTACTTCCATTATTTCTTTTATTTCTTCGTTTGGGATATGCTGCAGTTTATATATTCTGCAGCTTCTTCTAAGCGCGTCCATTTCTAAAGCTTGAAGTCTTTTATTTTGTCGGTCTTTTACTTCCCACACTTCCGAGTTGTACAGGACAATTCCTTCCACGATAGTTTGGTAGATTTTTTTCTTTGTCTGATTTTGCAGTCCTGTACTCCACCAAATGCCATTCAGCTGTTTTATAACTTTTCTTCCTTGACTTATTCGATATTCTATATCTTGATCGCATGTGGAGTTTTTGTCAAAAATATAACCTAGATATTTAAATTCATCACATCCTTTTATGTATTCCCCTTCTAATTCTAAGTCTTCAGTATCACCTCCGACTACAAGGCATTCAGTTTTCTCCATGCTCATTTCCAAACCCCATTTTCGGTACTCCTCTTTCAATTTTCTAATCATATAACTGGCGTCATCTTTATCAGCAGCGATCACAACTTGGTCGTCAGCAAATAGCAACGTATACAAATAAGAATCTCCTACTGGTATCCCCATTGTTTGGCATTTCCTAGTCCAATATTTTAACACATGTGTAAGGTAGATTTTAAATAAAGTTGGCGACAGACAGCATCCATGCAGAAGGCCTTTCGAAGTTTCAAAGGTATTTGAAAGTTTCGTTCCAATTTTAATTGCTGTTGTTGCATTAGCATACAGATCTTTTATTGTTTGGATGTATTTTCTATTTAAAGTGGTTTGTTGTAATACCTCAAACATTTTTTCTCTGGGAACGGTATCGTATGCTTTTTTTAAGTCTACAAATACCATGCGAGTTTCTAGATTTCTAGCAGAACGTTTTTCTAGTAGTTGCCTTATGCAGAAAATGTTATCTGTGCATGATCTACCTGCCCTAAATCCACTTTATTCTTCGGAATCTTGCCACTTCTTTTCTATCCGTTTCTTTATTATTCGTCCGTACAGTCTTCCAACTGAGCTGGTCACACTAATGCCTCTGTAATTATTACAATTTTTCCTACCACCCTTTTTGTATATAGGGGTAGTTACGGAGTTTTTCCACTCAGAGGGCACGCCACTAATGCCTGAAAGGCATCCGTTGAATATTTCAACTAAAATTTCTTTTGCCTGTGTCGTGCTGTGCTTAATGAGTTCAATTGGAATACCTCCGGGACCAGGAGCTTTATTGTTTTTCATTTCTCTTAACGTTAGTTCTAGTTCTTGAATTGTTATATCTTCTAGTTGTTCCAGGTTGTTTGGGGCGATGATGGTTTGCCTTACATATTCCTGTCTATTCTCTTGCAATAGGTTTCTAAAGTATGTTTCCCATTCGTTTATATTTATAAGGGATATCTGGCATCTTTCTTGTACGTTTTGTCTTGAATTTGATATTGTTCTCTGCTTCTCTGCTTTTTGTTCCTCCCATAAGAGTGTCTATTTCTTTACATTTCTTCAGCCACATATTTTCTTTGGTTTTAATCACTTCTTTTAATCACATCTCTTTTTATTTTCACAACGTATTATGTTTTCCGTCTTTTGCGTTATTTTGTCGGGTCTTAGTGCACTCAATACACCAAAGTAAGCTTATTAATTATTTTTTTTATTTCAGGTAAGAAATATTACATCTAAATATTGTGGTAAGTATTGTGGAGCATAGGTTATTTAGTATTCTACATACACTAAGAAAACCATATTTGTAAGACACCTCTGTAGAGCGTGCGCCTTCATTTGATAATTACTTTTGCGAACTATAGTTCTGGAATTTTCAAAATCAGTTTTGTGACCTGTATGAAGATGATGTTGGCCTTGACCTGAAACTGAATGAAAACGGAAGGTTCATAGATTTTGTTTTGAATTCTTGTTTGTAGTAGTAGTATGTATGTTGTCTTCACAGTAAATTTTCTAAACTCTAAGGCAAGCCGCACACCAACGAAACATGAAACGAAAATTACGTTTCATGAAAATAAACCACTGCTAAACAAATATACGTCCGGCCATTTATGAAACTGTCCGAAAATAAAAATGTGTCATGAGCATGAATCACACTCGATTTATTGGTAGACGGACTTTGAGATTTGTTTAGCAGTGTTTTCTTTTCATGAAACATGTTTTATGTTTCATGTTTTTCGTTTCATGTTTCTTTGGTGTGCGGCTTGCCTTAGGCCGGCCGCACATCAAAGAAACATGTAACGTAAATCACGTTTCACGGAAATAAAACACTGCTAAACAAATAGACGTCGAGCCATTTATGCGACTCTCCAAAAATAAAAATGTTTTATGAGCATGAATCACACTCGTTTCATTGGTAGGAGGACTTTAAGATTTGTTTAGCCGTGTTTTATTTTCATGAAACGTGTTTTACGTTTCATGTTTAATGTTTTACGTTTCATGTTTCGTTGGTGCGCCTTAGTGTATCTAGTGCACTAAGTTTGCCAAATAAAGTGTAAAATTTACACGTGGTCAGAGGACTGGATAAGATCAATATATGTTCCTCTTCAAAAAAAAAGGGATGGAGAAACTCATGCGGCAATTCTCTTACAATAGCATCAATTACACGAAGTAGCAAAATCAAGTTACATTATTCGTAGCGAGGTTAAAACTATTTCCACTACCAGAAATACCTTAAGATCAGGTCGACTTCTTCCCTGGACGTTTTCCTTCTCCTTAATACGTTATGATCTATGATTGACTGTTATTGACCATTCAACTCTATTTTGAGTTTTGTGAGATGCTTCCTGAAGAGAGATTCCTGCGAATTTCTTAATTTGATCGGACCACCGTGAAGGAGCTTCGCCTCTTGATCTTTTGCCATCGACTCTACTCTCGACGATTAATATCTCCATTCCCTCTTTCGCTCGGGTGATAAATATGACGAACGTACCTTGGAACATGTCTGTTTATTGTGATAATGAGTCTGATATTAATATTTAGTTCTTGAAGCAACGTCTCATTTGTACGAGGTGCTGTCCATAGAATTCGTAATGTCCTCCTGTATACTCACATCTTAAAGGCGTTGATTCGGTTTGACTCTTATGGTCAGCGAGAGAACAAACGACAAACAAACTTTTAAACTAAAAACTACATAAAAATGCCCTGAAATTAGTCTTCCCACCACCAGAGAAAAAAACCAGTACCATCGGCTCTATTACATATTATAGGCAAGTTATTAACAAAAATAGCTAAATACAAAGAGAAAGGAATAACACCAGCTTGCAGGAAAAAGAACAACTTAAGCAAATACATTAATAATAACAATAAGAGCCAAAAGAAAAAGCAATTACAGAGTGGTGTATATGTATAAACTGACATGTAGTGACTGCCCAAATACTAAAAAACGTATAGCAGAAGAGGCTTTCAATAATAGAAAAACAGATTCTACGTACGCTCTTCTACATTATAGTCATTTTTTAATGAACCATTTCAAATTATCCATGTTCAAAATAAAAGGCTTATTCCATCTTTATTAGAATCTATGGCAATTAATAAATTAAAAAGTACAGATATAATTCTCAATGACCAACTTAAGAAAAACTGCTCCCCTCTCCTCAACCTATTCAGACTTTAAATTAGAAACACACAGTAATATCACTTGAGGGAGGCACTCTGTCGAAACAGCTGTAATGACATTAACTTGTAATAAATTATGTGAAAGTTTTCAAAACAAAAGTTTTTCAGTGGTTTATTGTTAGACTACTAAGCTTATCAAATTTTTTTGTCAACCGATCTGTTTTTATCCTAAATCTTGTCTCTTTAAAATAGTTTTCCAAGCCATCATTCTTGTTGCATATTTTAAAACTTTCCAAATTGTGTAATATAAGACTTTAAGTCGAAAATATAATAAGCTAATATGGAGGTATCACATTTTAATTTATTCCGGAAAATTTACATAATCTAACAATGCAACTTCAGAAAATGTTGTGAGTTTTCACGGGAACTTTTCATAACAGTGCTCGGTAGTGTAATATGTTTCGTTTTAAAATTTCCGTCGTGGTACAAGCCACATTTTATATTTTTAAGACCTTTATTAGGTTGTAAACTTCCGTTAAACATACAGGGTGGTTGATTTTTCTTCGGTTTTTAATAGTTTAAGTTTATGGCTCTTAGGGATTTTTATGAACATATTTTACTATTACGTTTTGGTGGAAAATCCGGATGGTTAAATACCGTAGAGATGCAAAACTACCATATTTTTAATAAGGTATAATATCCTTAACATAATGAGATGATTAAAATGTATGTGATAACATTATACCTACATAAAAACGATAAACAAAAAGAAAAATGTATAAACATTTTCAATTGCTTTGCAACACGAAAATGCAGCAGCTGCATAATACTCTGGTTAAATCGGATAGTGCAGGAAGAGGCTATACCGGTTTCGGAGGTTTTTTCCTCCTCATCAGTAGTCCCATATCCTCTTTTCTTCGATTTCCCCAGGTATCATACTTTGGACCTTTCCGAATTGCAAAGAAGAAATGCCGCGGACGAACTAGAGCCATCTATCGAAAAACAAAGTAAGTTATCAATCGAAGTAGCACAGAAAATAAATTTACAGTAAGGAATAGTATATTGTACAACAAGTGAGAAAAAAGACATAAGCGAGGGAGAAATATGTCATTTTCTCATGTGTTGTAAACTGTACTTTTTTATGGATGCGGTTTTGTCAAGAGTTCAAACTTCAAAATTAAAGAATTTAGGTGCTTTTAGGTATATTACATGCATAAATTGAAATAAAATACATATATAGGTATTTAATATTCTTAAAATTTATATACCTTATTTTTTAAAATTCTAATTAACAGTTATTTTTGAACAGTTTTGACAGGTAATTCCTGGCATTTATACTCCAATAAGAGAAAATACTTCTCTACACCAGGCAGACATTTATGTAATCCTGCACTAAGCAAAATTAATGAATATAAGAGCTTTCGATCATAATGCCCATATAGTCAGGCGACTATGGGGACTCTTAGGAACCCTGAGGTGAACTCTAGGCTAGTGTGGCAATGTCAAGATCAACTCGACAGGCAGGCGGAACAATATCTCACTGGTACATGTAACAGGTCATAAATGGGAAGAAGCTGTAACAGTTAACCATATTCTGACTAACCATGACTGCAAGATACTAGCTTGCAGGCAGCAAAAACTTTTTGGAAACTACGTAGTGACTTCACAAATATCTGGTACCTATTCACTTGACCTGCACATGCTGATCCAAGATTCCAGAATTATAGAATGTGTACTATGAATAAATTGAAGATGCACAATAAGCTAATTGGCTGCAGGTAGTACTACTGGTTTATAACAGACAGCTCTCTAAAAAAAACACTACGAGTTCCTGAAAATTGCAGCATACCTATCGGAAAAATCTAACCGCCTATCTCTGGAAAGATTCAATCAATGAACTTCTTGATGTAAAATATTATTTATATTCGATTTACCTATCTTTATCATGGCCAAAGAACTATTGTACTAACTATTTCTTCTTCTTTTTGTATAGACATGACTCTGTCTGTTTTTTCAATGCGCCTCTAGTAAGTTACCGTTCCATCGTTTTCGTGCTGTTCCAACTGATCGTCTTCGTATTGGGGAACCGTCTCTCGCTGTCCTTACTACTGTATTTGTTGTAATTCGGCTTATGTGGTCATTCCATTCTATTTTTCTGTTTCTTACCTAGTGATTAATGTTGTCCACCTTGAATCTCCGTCGTATATCTGTACTTCTAGCTCTGTTCCTTAGAGTCTTACCATCGATTTTTCGAAGGGTTTTCATCTCCGCGGTTTCGAGCAATCTTTTTGTCCTCTCCGTGTCGGGTCGGGTTATTGGTCTGATGACTGTTTTGTAAATTCTGCCTTTCACTTATTTTCCGCTATTTTTATATTGTGTCATGTTGTGTAATTCAGGCAACCTGTGGCTCTGTTTGCTCTATTCACTTGATCTTCCACTTCTGTTTCGAGTCTTCCGTAGCTAGATAGTGTGATGCGTAGATATTTAAACTCCATCACTTGTTCTATTATCTGACCCTCCAGCTCCAATTTACGTCTTATTGGATTTGCTGTTAGAACCATGCATTTTGTCTTTTTTGGGGAAATTAACATGTTAAATTTTCTGGCGGTTATGTTAAACTGATGCAGCATCCGTTGTAAATCATCTTCACTTTAAGAGATTATTATTGCATCGTCTGCATAGCAGATTATTTTTAGTTGTTTTTCTCTTATTTGGTATCCTTTTTTAGAGTTCTTACTTTTTTTTATCATTTCATCCATGATCAGGTTGAATAATAAAGGACACAATGAATCCCCCTGTCTTATCCCATGGCCGGCTTCAATTGGGTCAGTTAGTTCATCTTCCTCTTTTACTCTTATTGTGTTGTTCTGGTAGATGTTTTAGATCGTTTTAATTATTCTTAGAGGTATATACCTCTCTTGAGTATAACAAATGGATAACGTCCTTGAATTTGACCCTGTCAAATGCTTTTTTATAAGGTCCATGAAACATAAATATGCCGGTTTGTTGTATTCTAACGATTTATCTTGAACTTCACTCATTATAAATATAGCGTCGGTGCATGATCTTCCTGACCTAAAACCTTGTACTATAATTTGACAGTAAAAATTTCTTCTGTATCTAGGTATATTCCCTTGTGGGAATAGGTAGTTGACGTCTTGCGTGATCTTAGCGTGATCACAAACCGAACATTGAAACACCTAGAAGCCTGAATTCCAGCCTTAGAGTTTATATTTAGTTTACAAAAATTAACAAAATTGCAACCTCAGACGACTCAACATCAAATGCAAAAAGGGAATACCGAAAACTAATTCAGTTCTTTATTTTAAATGAAAAACTCAATAAAACTTTGAGGATTATGTGATTCAGATGTGATAGTTTTTGGATTCTATCAAGTTATATTATGTTATTTTCAATCCTGAGTACGCGTTATAAGTTTTTAAGCTGTTCCGCATACTGGGAATCTTCTGAGATATTTCAGTTTCCCCAATATATTGTGGCAACTGTAATACATAAACTTTCAAGTCTTTTGCAATATGTGCTTCACGGAAATCGTATACTTTCTCTCTAAGCGTTCTTTAACTACCAATATCTCCATCAAAGTTTCACGTACCACATAAGGCCGGTAGATTGAGCGTTTCCAAAAGTTCCTTACTTCGGGATTTTCGATGTACATTAACGGGAATTTACTAGATTGGTTGGATCACGCCGCTGGAAAGTTTTTATACAACTTTTCGACATACCGTTGTCGATAAATATGGTAATGAACGATCCCCGGCCGTCAGCTGAACTAAAGCTCTCTTTATAGAAAGCTTGTTTATTTTAATGGCTATGTCACAGCGTTACATCAAGGAGTCATGACTCGATGAATACTAACAGAGTTTTTTAGCGGTAAAAGGAGTAGAACTCAGCATGGCATGCGAGAAATAGTATCAATGCGAACGCTTATATGTCGCCATCATGATTTATTGCTATATTGGGTCTTTAAGTTAAAATAAAATTAAAAAATGACAAATTTGTGTACTATTTTTAGCGAAGGCTTCATCATTCAGCATGTACGGATTTTAAACCCTTACATGCTGAATGAAGGCTATTAGTTTTTTTCAAGCTAAGAACAAAAATTTCTTTTACATTTTTGGTTAAATTTAATTCTCTATGGAATAATGTGGTTGGTTCTTCGATTCTTGCTCTTCTGATTATATGTTTCTGTGCTAAGTTGAAAAGTTGGAGTGAAAGTAGGTACATCTCCCTGTTTTAGTCCATTGTTTATTTCAAAGCTCTGACTATTATTCTCTAACTCTCACCATATATTGTAACCCATACACATCCTCATTAAATTGACTAATTTTTTTTTTGGAAAGACAAGTTCTTGCATCGCTGCCCTCATTCTAACCCTAGGGGTAAGAACAGAACAAGTGGATCGAGGTGGAGGTGTAGGTCGCGGTGGATGCCACTAGTTAGGTCGCGGTCGATGTCGACAGCACATAGCAAGGAGGTCACCTGCGCTGTCAGTCGAGCTAGAACCACTATCAAGTGAAGTAGTTTAATAAAATTTGAAGAAATTCAAAAATAAACTGGACACAAAAAAGGGATTATATAAAAAGTATCAACGCAGATAGCGCAGGTAATGACAACTTGGCTTCGAACGGACCAATTACAGGGAAACATCCTTGTAGGCCGCGCAGTAGACATCCATGTAAAACAAACTCATTTTAGATAAAGGCATTATTTTTATTTTCGATTCAGAGATCATTACCATCTTTCTGGACCATTTCGAACTCCTTAGTTCTCATCAGGAAAGCTACCGTAATGATGCTCTGAAAAGAAAATAAAAATCTTTGCCATTTCTGTCAATTATAAAATATAATTAACATTCAGACGCTATAGCGACATCTATTAACAACTTGTCGAAACCCAAAAGACTCCATTTTCAAACAAATAAATGTTTAAAAATAATAAAATCTTTGGATTTCTTAGTTCGGAAACAGATTCTCTCTTATACCTATTCCCCATCCTTCTAAAATTTGCAAGGAATAAAGGGTGATGAATGCAGGGACATGGGGAGTCTATATAGTTGCACTCCACAACACATCAATTCACCGAGGCAAAGATCAACAAATCTGTCTCCTAGTATTCAATACGTGAGTAAGAACGTAGGTAGATAAAGGCATTATTTTTATTTTCGATTCAGAGATCATTACCATCTTTCTGGACCATTTCGAACTCCTTAGTTCTCATCAGGAAAGCTACCGTAATGATGCTCTGAAAAGAAAATAAAAATCTTTGCCATTTCTGTCAATTATAAAATATAATTAACATTCAGAATCCATTCAGAATTAACATTCAGAAATCCAAAGATTTTATTATTTTTAAACATTTATTTGTTTGAAAATGGAGTCTTTTGGGTTTCGACAAGTTGTTAATAGATGTCGCTATAGCGTCTGAATGTTAATTATATTTTATAATTGACAGAAATGGCAAAGATTTTTATTTTCTTCTCAGAGCATCATTACGGTAGCTTTCCTGATGAGAACTAAGGAGTTCAAAATGGTCCAGAAAGATGGTAATGATCTCTGAATCGAAAATAAAAATAATGCCTTTATCTACCTACGTTCTTACTAACGTATTGAGTACTAGGAGACAGATTTGTTGATCTTTGCCTCGGTGAATTGATGTGTTGTGGAGTGCAACTATATAGACTCCCCATGTCTCTGCATTCATCACCCTTTATTCCTTGCAAATTTTAGAAGGATGGGGAATAGGTATAAGAGAGAATCTGTTTCTGAACTAAGAAATCCAAAGATTTTATTATTTTTAAACATTTATTTGTTTGAAAATGGAGTCTTTTGGGTTTCGACAAGTTGTTAATAGATGTCGCTATAGCGTCTGAATGTTAATTATATTTTATAATTGACAGAAATGGCAAAGATTTTTATTTTCTTTTCAGAGCATCATTACGGTAGCTTTCATGATGAGAACTAAGGAGTTCGAAATGGTCCAGAAAGATGGTAATGATCTCTGAATCGAAAATAAAAATAATGCCTTTATCTACCTACGTTCTTACTCACGTATTGAGTACTAGGAGACAGATTTGTTGATCTTTGCCTCGGTGAATTGATGTGTTATGGAGTGCAACTATATAGACTCCCCATGTCTCTGCATTCATCACCCTTTATTCCTTGCAAATTTTAGAAGGATGGGGAATAGGTATAAGAGAGAATCTGTTTCCGAACTAAGAAATCCAAAGATTTTATTATTTTTAAACATTTATTTGTTTGAAAATGGAGTCTTTTGGGTTTCGACAAGTTGTAAACTCATTTTATTTTCAAAAGCATCGATGTAAACCTCCTGGATGGCATCGCGCTAAACCTCTACCGCGACTTACTTGTTCTGTTCTCTTCCATTCAGTACAATGTGTTTGTTTTACATGGATGTCGACATCGACCGCGACCTCCACCTCCACCGCGACCTACTTGTTCTGTTCTTACCCTAGGTATGCACTATCTATGCAGCATGCCTACTCTATTAAATGCGTGTTTAAAATCTATGAACATATGATGAAGCTTACGACCAAACTCCCAGCATTTTTCCATTATCTGTTTTATTGTCAATATCTAGTCAATAGTAGAGTGGTCTGACCTAAATCCGCATTGATAGTCTGCAACGATTTCTTCTGTGCATGTTTTGGTTCTTTCTAGCAGGATGTTTGCAAAGACTTTGTAGATAGTGTTTCGGAGCGTTATTTCGCGGTAGTTAATACATTGTTTTTTGTTTCCTTTTGTGGATTAGTACAATAAACCCTTCTTTCCTTTAATCTGTCATTGTTTTTTCTCGCCAAACGCCTAAGTTAGCTTATACAGGGTGTCCCGAAAAGACTGGTCATAAATTACACTACAGATTCTGGGGTCAAAAATAGGTTGATTGAACCTCACTTACCTATATACAATAGTGCACACAAAAAAAGTTACAGCCCTTTGAAGTTACGAAATGAAAATAGATTTTTTTTCATATATCAAAAACTCTAGAGATTTTTTATTGAAAATTTTTATGGCAGCAACATCTTAAAAAAATTAAAGTGAAATTTGTGCACCCCATAAAAATTCTATGGGGGTTTTGTTCCCTTAAACCCCCCAGACTTTTGTGTACATTCCAATTAAATTATTATTGTGGCACCATTAGTTAAACATAATGTTTTTAAAACTTTTTTGCCTCTTAGTACTTTTTTGATAAGCCAGTGTTTATCGAGATATTTTGAATATCTGTCGAAACCACCACATATTTGTATATGGTTAAGTATGATTATAGACATCTGTTAATAATCTGAAAATTTGTTTATAACTTTCATTTTTAGGTAAATTTTGAAAAAGAAGCCACATCTCGATAAAAGGTAACTTATCAAAAAAAGACTAGGAGGCAAAAAAGTGTTAAAAACAGTGTGTTTAACTAATGGTACCACAATAATAGTGTAATTGGAACGTACACAAATATTTGGGGGGTTTAAAGGAACAAAACCCCCATAATTTTTTTATGTAAATATATTAAAAAAGAAGCCCCCTCTAGATAAAAACTGGCTTATCGAAAAAAACACTAAGAGACAAAAAAGTTTTAAAGACGTTGTGTTTAACTAATGGTATCACAATAATGAATTAATTTGAAGGTACACAAAAGTTTGGGGGAGTTTAAGGGAACAAAACCCCCATAAAATTTTATGGGGTGAACAAATTTTACTATAATTTTGTTTTAAGATGATCCTGCCATAAGAATGCTACATGCATTTTCAATAAAAAATCTCTAATAGTTTTCGATATATTGAAAAAAAAATCGATTTTCATTTTGTAACTTCAAAGGGCTGTAACTTTTTTTATGAGCACATATTTGTACTAAGGTAAGTTAGGTTCAACCGAACTATTTTTGACCCCAGAATGTGTGGTATAATTTATGACCAATCTTTTCGGGACACCCTGTATATATGGATCTGTACAACTCTTCTCCGCCGTATTTTAAGCACTTTACGGGTATACCATCGCTGACTGGGCCTTATTATTTTTAAGTTTTTTAATTGCCTGGGTTACTTCGCATATAGGATATTGGTCTTCTATTTCATATATTATGCACTTCTACGTTTGATGTATTTCTGCTCGATTGGTCGTTTAACAGTTGATAGAAGTATTCCTTTCAGGTTTTTAGGATTACCAATCAGTAGTAAGCTGTCCGAGGTCGTTTTGAAGAAAGTTTCCTGTTCTAGCTTGTAGTGATGTTGATTATAGTTACTTTCGAGTATTCGTTACAAATCGTTACTTTTGTATAAAGTAATCATTTACAGTATTCGTTACTTTGATTACTTTTGTATTTGAGTACCTACCAGTAATCATATCGAGAATTGCATTTCTTAGTACATATTTTGTATTAGTATTAGTAGGATACTTTGATTACTATGATTGCTTTTGTATGGCATTCATATCGAGAATCGCATTTCTCAGTATTTTGTATAAGTATAAGATCCGATAATATAACAACGACCTTCACCGATCTATTTAATGGACAGAAATTCTGGATAATGGATCTATTATGTTAAAAATTATTAAAAACAAGGGGTGCCCGACATAATTTTGTCCAGACTAATTAATAATTAAAAATGATTTTTGTTTTATAAATTCTACTAATTTTTTGGCCCGGGCAGATATTATTTGAGATTTATTGGATCATACACATAGACCAAGATATTTAGGAAAAAATAAATTAGTTTTAGGGAAATAGTGAAACAGGAAAAAGTTTTCAATAGAAGAATGGATGGAAATGCAAATAAGAATAGTGTGTATTTATTATTAAAATCTAATGTGTTGCATTTTTATTTTCAAAGGCACTAAGATCTGTGAAATTGTGTGAATTATCTACCTCGTCAAATCGTATGTATAGACATCTATTTCTGGGTGCATGCTTTGTTAAATGATATACCTCCCTCTGTTTCAGCTACTTCTCAACGCCCTGTAATCCTGTAAAACTCTTCATAGCCTTCGCCCTTCATAGATAAAATTTTAGTTAACTGTACTGATACCGAACACTCGTGGAATACCGGTTCGACTCCGATATCAACCGATATCAACCGAGTAGATACAATATCAAAATAGGTACTCGCTCTGATACGATTGGTACGAAGTAACGAAGTAATCAGAGTAATCAAAGTAATCAAAGTAACGATTTGCCTCTCTGTATAGTAATCGTTACTTTAGGTATTCGTAAGTAACGAGTACTTTGTAACAAATAGTTACTTTTTCAACATCACTACTAGCTTGGTATCGGGCCTTGATCTCTGAAACTTCTTTAACCCGGCACCTGCCACGTGGCTTTGCAAGGCGCCAACTGCCACGTGGGGTGCTCACAGCACCCCTTAAACATTTTCTGTGATCTACTTGTTTAAAAAACAAAATAATGTGTTGAGTAACAGAATAATATAAAAAAACATATTTATTAACTTATTAGCTACTAATATGCTATAAAAGTTAAAAAACAAAATGAAAAAGGTGTTATTAGCAAATTAGCAAGTACCAAGCCATAATAAATTAAGTCAAGTAAAATATCTAAAAAAAATTAAGATTTAGTGAGTATATAGTTTATATTAATAATTTAAATCAGTTATTTCAATAAAACATGTAAATTTGACCTGTTTATCAAAAGTACAAAAAAAAATTTAAAACTTTAAGTGCCAGATGATGACACCCCAATTCGACTTTAGAGCTACAAGTTCAGAATGACACTAAATAACTACTTCAAACACTAACACATCTATGCTATATAATATCATAGAAAGCTACTATGACGCATAGCTCGGTTACCAAACTTGAAATACCAAATATTTGATAAAAATGTGTTATGGGGTGCTGGTAGCACCCCACGTGGCAGGTGCCGGGTTAAAGCATTGTCTTACTTGGTTGTTTTCCCGATTTTGTTCTATATCTCTGATTATTTGTTCCTGGTACTCCTTATTTTTCATTTTCATTAGTTTTGTTGTATCTGTTTATATCTTTATGTGGTGTCCTATGTTAATCCTCGCTGATTTTAAAACATCCTGTTCTAAGAAAGTCCCTAGGAAGTCTCTTCTTCGTATTTTATTTGCATTTTGTACTCAGTAGATTTTCGTATCTATCTGGATATTTAGCGTTAAATAAATCACATATCTCGTGCTGTGTGCGGATTTTATCTCCATAGCCAGTGATACACAGAATTTCATTTCTATGGCATTCAGTTAATAGGCCTGAATCCCGCGTACCAAAAAAAGTTGATTAATAGCAAACTGAAAATTTGTAAATAGCTTAACGGTGTCTAGTCGGAGAAACTTTGATGTATGGGAACACAGGAACAGGGAACTTTTAATTGTGGAACTGGTAAAAATTTGAAACGTCGACTACGAAAACGTCCCATGTATTTTGTCGGACAGAACTTCCAATTGATTTGTTACCCTTGCATTAAACTCATGCAAAAATCAGACTGGTATTTATCACCAACTGGGCATTTAAATAAGTCCCATACGTAGAACATGTCAAATTAGGAATAAACAGGAATTATGTTGGTAATAAATAGCAGTCTGATTTTTGCATGAGAGTATGAGAGTTTAATGAAAGGGTAACAAATCAATTGGAAGTCCTGTCCGACAAAATACATGGGACGTTCTCGTAGTCTGACGTTCCAAAATCAAAGCTTCGAAAATAAAAAACAATATCAATATTTTTAGATACAACTTCCCTTTTTATTGTCATAAAAGGTACAGTATCTGAATGACAGTAGACAAAAGTGACACAAATTGTCCGATGTTTATAATTTTAATATTGTTCTGAAGCTATTTTCTTGTGTGCATTTTAATGCAATTTACTATTTTAAGTAAAATATTATTCCCAATAAAAACTTATTCCCAACTAAAATAGTAAATGGTTTATAATTTTGTCCTAAAACATCTGGATACTTTCCTAAATTTGGTTAATTTAGTAAATACGGTTTACTTATGTAATGTTACTAGACTAAGACTAACATACAATATGGTTTATTACACACTCAATTTAATAGCTTTAACATACTTTTATCGGCAAGAGAGCACAAAGCTAAGATGTCAGAGAGCCTGATTCGTCTGATTTTTCAAAAGCTTTGTTGTCACGATATACTCTTTCCTTCCAACTAACAGTTAAAACGTGATGTCCAAGGTTTCCCGTTAACTGCAGAGCGCAGATCAAAAATTTCGTACACGTCTAGAATTGGCCAGTGATTCCATGCAGGAATAGAGCGACAGTATTCGAATACTCAACGAAGTCTTTGAATGCACTTTCTAGAACTGCACGTCGATTCCCAAGTAATGGACTTATTGCATTGCTATGGATGTGCCTGCCACATTTTGTTCGAACGATCGAAACCGTATTTCGTAGTTTCGTTGTTGCATCTCTCGAAAATGCCAAGCGAAGACTTCGTATTTGCGACACAAAAGAAAACAAAAGTTTCCGGCGCGTAACGTCGTCGTTTTATTTTATCAAGTTTTACCGATTTTAGAGGCGTACTTAGGGTGGAATAACCCTAGATCCTTTTATGTATAAAATTCGTGGTTCTGGTGAAGTAAATATTACTTTCAAAGATTTCAATCCTTGTAGAAAAACTCATTTTATTTGATACGAGACAAAAGTGTGACGAAAAAAGTACACCTATTAGGTCTGGATCCCGCGTATGAAAAAAAAGTTGATTAATAGCAAGCTGAAAATTTGTTACTAGCTTAAGGGTGTCTAGTCAGATAAGCTTTGATATATGGGAACACTGGAACAGGGGCAGTTTTAATTGTGGAACAGGTTAAAAATTTGGAACGGTCACACCACGAAAACGGCACATTTATTTTGTCCGACAGAACAGACTTAAACTCTTCGAACAGAGATTAAACTCTCATGCAAAAATCAGACTGCTATTTATCATCAAATGGGCGTTTTAATGAGTGGAACAGGTAGAATATATCAAATGACAGGAATTATGACAGGTGATAAGTAGCAGTCTGATTTTTGCATGAGAGTTTAATATCTGTTCGGAGAGTTTAAGTCTGTTCTGTCGGACAAAATAAATGTGCCGTTTTCGTGGTGTGACGGTTCCAAATTATTAACCTGTTCCACAATTAAAACTGGCCCTGTTCCAGTGTTCCCATATATCAACGACACCCTTAAGCTATTAACAAATTTTCAACTTGCTATTAATCAACTTTTTTTTCATACGCGGGATCCAGACCTATATGTATGTTTATTAGAATTCATTAATATCCTGCCATGCACAACAGGCGATAAAATTTTCAGGTTTACCTGTAAATTTTTGGTGGTGACTGCTGAATTGTTTGGTGATAAAGAAACATGAAACATTCAGTTTTCTAGAATTTATGGTATCAGTTAAATTCTAGTTTCCTGTAGCTGATTGAAAAGTCTTTTTTATTGCTCAAAATGCCTAGAGTGCGTAAAATTCGCCGGATGCCCCAGCTAAACTGAGAGAGGTCGAATTGATGATTGCGTGAAGCTGGTCTCTCGATAAGTTAAATTTCTCAGAGGACCAACAGATCCTTACATAGTATACTGCAATGTAAACGAGGGTGGACTCAGCAAGGCCGAAGATATCGAGCGAGCGGTTCTGGACGGCACTGAGGAACCACAGGGCAACAAGATCGTCGATTAAGACTTGTAACTCTTCTTTCTAAGACTTCTGGCTCTAAGAAACAGATTCAATAGGATTCGAGCCATCGCAGATTATTGGTTTGAAGAGCATGAAAGGATGGTTGATATGTGATCGGTATATCGCCGTAGTTGGCCTTTTTTCTTATCGTCCACATTGGGTGCTATCTCTCACAGCTGAACATCGGCGTAACCAACAGCTCTGGCGTAGAGAAAGAATTATATTCGGGAATGGAATCAGGTGGTCCTTAGTGACGAATCCCGCTTCTATCTGGGAATGCACGCTTTCGGTCAAGAGTGAGGAGGTCACGTGGTGAAAGACGTGACCCACAATTTTACAGTACAGTAGTGCGGTACGTTCACCACATCATGGGAATTGTGGTGTGCTATTGCTAATGGTAGCAGATCATCACTTGTTTTCATCAGATGTAATTTGATAATTCGACGCTATATTCAGGAAGTGGAGCCTCATCTTATTCCATACATAAACACAATCCAAAATTCGATTATTCAGGTAGACAATGCCAGACCGCATATCACATCAACATCACATCAACTCTTTACCATTAACTCGCAGGCTCTTGGATCTGCAACATACTCCCCCCCCCCCACAAACTTGAACAGCTCTTACTGAAGAAGTTGCAGTAGCCTGGAATGAGATACCCCAACAGGATTTCGACCACCTTATCACCCAGGCGTGACAATGAGTGTATAAAAAATCGTCGACCATCAACAAATTCTGCACTAAAGTTGACGAATCAAGCTCAAAATGTAATTATTCACTAGTAAAAGACACAAATGTAACACAAATTGGAAAAAATCCTTTGTAAAAGGTATAAAATTTTATTAAAATCGCTTTAAAGGGCTACATCACAACAAAACGTTTTCGATTTTTATAAAAAAATCATCATCAGTGTTAGATCTAAAAATAAGTAGAACCAATTTAATGAATGTAAAGTTGGTATTTAAATTTTGACTAAGGTTAGAGCAAGTTGTTTATACTTACAAACTGGATGCTAGCTGAGCCACCAAAGAAAAATATCCGGGTAACCTTTAAATATAACATAGATGCGTTAAAAGTGCATACTTTAATAAAATGCCTTATGATGGTCACATGTCAACTAGGATAATGCCCTAAGGTAATGTATTGAAATTTCCCAACACGTGGGATCCAAATTGAGTTGTTTACATTCCAATGACTTAATGGCAACTAAATGCGAAATGAGTGATGTTTCTGAAAGGTGTCAAAAGACATACCGACAACGTGACGTAAAAGTTACCCTGTATTACCACAGCCAACTAATTGTAATAAAAGATTTTTTTTTAATTTTCACAGTAATAACAAACATCAACAAAGTTGTGGCTATAATTACATTTAAGTATATACCTTGCTTATACAAGATGTAGGTAGAGTATAAAATGATTTTTATAATGCAAATAGAGAATTAGCCAGAATGTATGCAGCCATCTATACATAATTCAAATGAAGTTGAATTAATTAGCAAATAATGGATACATTTATGTTAAAGAACATCTGGGACCAAATAATTAAGTGGAAAATATTTTTGCTAAGATGTTTTATTTATATGAATAGGTTGGTGATTGTGGTTCCTATTCAAAATTGAAGTAAGTCCAACTGTGTTGATGAAAATTTAATTTACTATGAATTAAAAGGGGTTGTTGGTTTAATTTTACTAATTGGCAGAGTGAATTAGAGAGTCTGTAGTATATGGAAGTCTGATATCAAAGTAGTGTTGAAATTAAGATAAGAAGTATAAGTCACAGAAGGAGACTGATATGATATAATGATATAATGATATGTAAGTTAATTGGTTATAGATAGCTGAGTGTTGAAATTGGAAGTGAAGACAGAATATTAATTGAACTAATAACCTGGACAAAAGTATGAGGTCCTTTTATGTAACGTAGACATCTAGGACTAAAAAGTCCTAGATGTCAAAACAACTGTTTAACAAAATGTTAAACAAAATTAAAACAATCGTTTAACAAAAAATTGTTAAACAATTTCTGCCCAAAAATTTTGCAAGGCACCCTTCTGATTTGTTTATAGGGGATAATTTTTAACAAGAATTCACAAAGAAATCTAATTAGAACAACCAGACACAGGTAGCAATAAATCCGGACCCCGGAAGTCTCATAGGTTTTCGAAACGGACCCTCAGGGAATCTAACTCGTGACCCCTGGTCTAGACCAGCGGTTCTCAACCACTGTGTCGCGACAAACTGGTGTGCCGGAAGAACCTATCAGGTGTGTTGCGAGATTTACGAATACGATATTTTTATTTATATTTTTTTACTTGTTATAATATACCAATCATGCATTCAACCATTTTTTTACCTATTAGGTATATACCACGTTCATCATCATCATTCTCTTCGCCTTATCCCTATGCGGGGTCGGTTTCCCTAATTGCATCTCTCCTCACAATTTTATCTTGGGTCATATCAATGTTAATCCCCTTTACCAACATGTCCTGCCTTATCGTCTCCCCCCAAGTCTTCTTTGGTCTTCCTCTCCTACTCCTTCCAGGAATCTGCACTTCAGCTATTCTTCGTATTGGGTGATTAACGTCTCGACGTCGAACATGACCAAACCATCTTAACCTATGCTCTCTCATTTTGGCATCAACTGGTGCCACACCTAGACTTCCCCTAATATACTCATTTCTAATTTTAACCTTCTTTGTCACTCCACTCATCCATCTAAGCATTCTCATTTCCGCCACATGCATTCGTTGTTTCTCTTTCTTTTTCACTGCCCAACATTCAGTTCCATGCATCATAGCCGGTCTTATGGTTGTTTTATAGAATTTTCCCTTCAGCTTTATTGGTATATTTCTGTCACACAACACACCATTCGCTTCTTTCCACTTCATCCATCCAGCCCTAATTCTACAGCATGCATCTCCATCTATTTCTCCATTACTCTGTAATACTAATCCTAGGTACTTAAAACTATTGCTTTTCACAATCATTTCACCATCCAAAGATACCATTTTAATTGTAGTAACTCCATCTTTAAATGAACATTCCAAATACTCCGTTTTTGTCCTACTAAGTTTTAAACCTTTTTCCTCCAGAGCTTGTCTCCACTGTTCCAGTTTTTTTCTAAATTTCTTTCACTATTTCCTATTAACACTACATCATCAGAATACATTAGGCACCATGGAATACTACTCTGTAGTTTCGCTGTTATCTGGTCCAAAACTAATGAAAATAAATAAGGACTAAGCACCGAGCCTTGGTGCAATCCTACTTTCACCTGAAATTTATCACACCTGTCTCTCCCACACCTGTCCTAACACTAGTTGTTACTCCCTCATACATATCTCTCACAATCTTTACATATTCGCCAGGGACTCCTTTCTTATTGAGTGCCCACCACAGAACCTCTCGAGGAACTCTATCATATGCTTTCTCAAGATCAGTGAATACCATATGAGCGTTGGCTTCTTTATTCCTGTATTTTTGTATCAGTTGCCTTACAATGAAAATTGCATCTGTTGTTGATCTGCCCTGCATAAAACCAAATTGATTATCCGATATTTCGGTTTCTTCACGTATCCGTCTATCAATTACTCTCTCCCATATTTTCATGAAGTGGCTAAGTAGTTTTATAGCCCTGTAGTTTGTGCATTGTTGTATGTATCCCTTGTTTTTGTAGACAGGTACTAATATACTGCTTCTCCATTCGTCTGGCATTTGTCCAACTTCCATAATTCTATTAACGTATAGAATATATACCTATTTAGGTATATACCACGTTATACCAATCAATAAAGTGCCAATCCGTAATTGTTTCCTCTCTAACTGTTTTTAATATATATCTTTTTAATATATTCATCTGTACTGTCCTACCACTAGCAAAAATTTGTACATATAAGGGTGTCGCGAATCTGTAAGGAGTACGTTAGTGCGTCGCTGAGTAAAAAAGGTTGAGAACCGCTGGTCTAGACTATAGACTACCGCATTTAAGTTCCTTAATGTGGATTGTAGAGCATACTTTCAAGTTCAGGTATACTTACAGTATCGTTTAACGAAGTTGGTTGGTCACATGAAAATTTCATATTTTATTAAGAAATAAGCTTATATGTAGTACTAAAAATAAATGTGTTTACAATTAGACGATCGTCGTTCGTTTAGAGCCCAAGTTTTATCCTTTATATCCATTCGAAAGTTTATTGGTCGTTCCAGAGGCAGGCAACAACTTACTAATTGCCTCTCATAGAGCTTATATGTTTCTCCTGATATAGCTCAATCTATGGCCCTTATAATACGTTTCGTGAAAGTTTCGGACGTGCCAGTGCCAGTGCAGTTAATATGTTTCTCCATTCGCCATGTGTTGTGCCGCAAGGGTAGTAGCGAGAAAACTTTCCGCCGCTTTCATTTCGAGTCCAAGCGGACGCTCATATTTCCAAAAGCAGTTTCAGTTTTCGTTTTCCCCCATGAAAAAGCGACGACCTTCTCTGTATCTATCTGGCCCTTGATTACCGGCAGAAGATCGCCACATGTCGTCGACCGAAAACTTCCCTGATAAACTCGAAACACAATCACGAAACCAATAAAGAACTTTTGTATTTGATAAATCAATCCTGGAATCCTGTTAGAAAGGAACAATGGCGACAGTTGCGTCCAGATTTCGTTAACTGCTTTAAGTCATCCGCTACGGCCATCTTTAAATTCAATTCGTTAGGAATTTACACAATACTAAACTTGTTTTTCTACGGCTTATCTCTGTATATATTATCCTTTGCCTGTTCGCGTTGATTGGCTTGAGGTCAGCAGTTTATTCGATTACTTGTTGAAAGAAACGAACTGATGAAAATTTCAACAACTTCATCTCGTTTATCTCATCCCAAAAACAGACTGAATTGAAATGCGAATTTGAAATACCCTACCTTTTTCAAGAATAACATCTTGAAACTTTTTTGGCTGTTTTTATACACAAATGGATAAATTCACTAAGCATAGATACATAATATTGTAGGGGAGGAAAGTATGCTTTTGTAGTTACTCGCTCGTTATGGGGACCTATTTGGTTTTGAAGATTAGGTCCTAAAACCAAAAAAAGTTAAGTAAAGTTTTCCATTTAAGTGGGACCTTTCCATTTTTTAATTTAATTTTTCATTTCCAATAATCGTTTTTGCCGATTATAGCGCCATCTATCCATAATTAGAAAAAAATGTCTCGAATACAAGTTACTTATTTTTACGTAAGAAATCAAAATCTGCAATAAAAATCGGGGTTCCTATTTAAGATTTTAAAGTAATCCCCCACCTCACCTCCGTGGGGTTTGTGTTTTGGTGTCATTTAATAGATTTTTCAAAAATATTAAATACGTGTATTTTGAAGTTTTTCGATCTGATGTTCATTTCGCGAAATATGGCGGGATTCCTATTTAAAATTTTAAATTCACCCCCACTCCTCTCCGTGGGGGGTCGTGTTTGGTATCATTCTATAGATTTTTGAAAAATACTGTACACGTATTTCTTAGTTTTTCGATCTGACGTTTATTTCTCGAAATATTCGCTTTTTTCTTGTGAAATTTTGTGACCCACCCATTTCCATACGCCCCGCTCAAATCGTCAGATTTTTGAAATATACACTGTTCTGCATGTATTTAATTCACTTTATCTTAATCTGACGATTTCGAGTTTTTCTAAGGATAGTTTTTTTTTTCGAACCCCCTTTAACTAACTCCCGTGCATTAAGATCCAATATATAGTAGGGGTACATTTACAGGGTACAGGGTTTCTCCCCATATGATTTTCTGACGCACTCGAGTAACTGCAAAAACCCCCGCTTGGGCTCCCCTACCAATAGATGGTGCTTGAATTTTTTATAGGCTGATAACAATTTTGGAAACTAAAAGTAGTAAAACTACTATACTAAACTACTTGTAGATATTTTTAATAGCCTATATTGGTTAAACATTCGATTATTTTTTAAGCAATGAAGAAAAGTGGATTCCCTTAAAAACTTAAAAAAGAATCAGCCATTATTTACTTAAAATGTAATTTTCATTACTCCAATAATTGTGGTTTAATCCAATATAAACGTAATATTTACAGTATTTTTAATTACATTTGTGGTTAGTTCACAGAAAATATAACAAAAACAAAACGTTTGTTTACCATATATTGATATTGACATATAATTTGAAATTTAATTTAATTGATATTTATTAAAGCCCAAATATTTTATAAAACTATATGTTGTTTGTTCTTTTAATCAATTTTTTATATAAAAAAAAGTTTTTACATGAGATTTTGTAATAATTATTATTGTCTGTACAGGGTGTTTGGTAATGAATGGGCCATAGCTTAACCTTAAAATCCCGAGGTTAAAATAGGCCGATTAAAGCTAACTTAATTTAGTACGAAAATTGACAACAACCGAAATACATACAGGGCAGGGTGTCGAAGTTAAACTTTTATTTTATTTATTCTTGAATACTTCCTGACAGGCATGGAATAACAACAGCAAATTTGGTAAGCGGGGGTTTTTGGGACGAGAAATCTAAATTCGCCACCCAAAATTATGTATTATCCAGAGGGCGCCACATAAGTCTTTCAGCGCTCATTTAACATGTTCAATTTTTTTATCCCCCACTCTACATACCTACTTTTTAAATCAAAATTTTATTCCCTTATTATTTGTACTTAAAAAATGTATACTACATTCATCTAGCTAAACTCAACCGTTTTAGAGATAACCGCATTTTAAATCAGCGATGCAAAATAAGTTTTTGCATATCATTGTAGTTACACCCGTCTAGTTAGTGTAGTTACACTAAGTCTCTTTCACTATTTCCTACTAACACGACATCATTAATGTATGCTGATGATGTCGTGTTAGTAGGAAATAGTGGAACAGTGGAGACAAGCTCTGGAGGAAAAAGGTTTAAAACTTAGTAGGACAAAGACAGAGTATTTGCAATGTTCATTTAAAGATGGAGTTACTACAAATAAAATGGTATCTTTGGATGGTGTACTGATTGTAAAAAGCAATAGTTTTAAGTACCTGGGATCGCTATTACAGAGTAATGAAGAAATAGATGGAGATGCATGCAGTATAATTAGGGCTGGATGGATGAAGTGGAAGGAAGCGAGTGGTGTGCTGTGTGACAGGAAAATTCCAATGAAGTTGAAGGGAAAATTGTATAAAACAGCCATAAGACCGGCTATGATGTACGGAACTGAATGCTGGGCAGTGAAAAAGAAAGAGGAACAACGAATGCATGTGGCGGAAATGAGAATGCTTAGAGGGATGAGTGGAGTGACAAAAAAGGATAAAATTAAAAATGAGTATATTAGGGGAAGTCTAGGTGTGGCACCAATTGATTCCAAAATGAGAGAGCATAGGTTGAGATAGTTTGGTCATGTTCAACGTCAAGACGCTAATCACCCAATACGAAGAATTGCTGAAGTGCAGATACCTGGAAGGAGTAGGAGAGGAAGACCAAAGAAGACTTAAGGGGGACGATTAGGCAGGACATGTGGGTAAAGGGGATTAATATTGATATGACCCAAGATAGAATTGTATGGAGAAATGCAATTAGGGAAGTCGACCCTGCATAGGGATAAGGCAAAGAGAATGATGATGATGTAGTTACACCCGAAAAATAACCTTGAAACCATAATAATATTGCAAGTTTTCATTTATTATATCATTACATCGCAAACTCCATTTGAAGGAATTTGCGATACATTTTTGGAAATTATTATAGTTTCGAGTTTATTTTTTGGGTGTAACTACAATGGTATTATGCAAAAAAAGATTTTGCATCGCTGATTTAAAATGCGTTGTTCTCTAAAACGATTGAGTTTAGCGAGATGAATATAGTATACCTTTTTTAAGTTAAAATAATAGGGGAATAAAAGTTTTGATTCAAAAAGTATGTAGAGTGGGGGATAAAAAAATTGAACGTATTAAATGAGCACTGAAAGACGTATGTGGCGCCCTTTGGCTAATACATAATTTTTGGTGGCGAATTTAGATTTCTCGTCCCAAAAAACCCCCGCTTACCAAATTTCGTGTTATTATCCTATGCCTGTCAAGAGATACCCAAGGATAAATAAAATAAAATTTTAACTTCGACACCCTGTATTTCGGTTATTGTCAACTTTCGTACTAAAGTAAGTTAGCTTAAATCGATCTATTTTAACCTCAGGAATCTAAGGTTAAACTATGGCCCATTCGTTACCAATCTCCCTGTATAGAGTGGTATTAGGTACCTTTCTCATAAATGCATTTTAATATCTTTGCTTACGTGGCAAATCATTCACTTTCAATTTATATTGTACCGGTTTTTTATTACTTAAGTACTAACACCATTCTAAATATTTATAAGCAGAGGCCGTGTTCACTTTCTAGTAATTAACTCCACTCTAACTTCCAAGTTGGTAGGGGATAATTCTTGCATTGTCTATAGCTGAATATCTTAATGTCCTCCCGGTTAAGCACAAAACAAGTATGTTCACTTCGCCAATAACAATCTAGCCTTGTTAGAAGCGTTCACATACCCACTAATAATTGTATCTTTTCAGATAACACGTTGTGTGGTAGGTAAAGAGACGTGCATATCCAAATAGGGTAAAGAGATAATAGCACGGCGTCCATCACAGACAGCTCTTGCTATACACGACGGATAGTTATCTGTAAATTAGAACACAACGATCGTCTTGCCCAATTAATCTCGTTGATTAGACCACAATTGAAGTAGGTTTAGTGATGTTATCGGAATGAGGCTTTCGTGGCAGTTTCTTTGTTCGCAATCATTTACGCCAGCGGTGCTCAAAGGGCCGATCGCGATCGACCGGTCGATCGACAAAGTTTTTGAAGTCGATCGATTTACAAAATAGTGTGTATTACAACAATAATGGTGCACCATCCATGACTGTCATTATCAATAGATGTGTTGCATTATGTCGAGCTAACGATGACTTTTGATAGATTTTTTCATTTCATTGCATCATTCATTATAGTCCTGTCGCCAGGGGGGGTACAACGGCCTTCTGTATTCAGCTGGACTTACCCAAGTTTTTTTTTATGTATTTTGACCTGTAGAACACGAATTTTTTGGGTAACAGTTGATCCGCATGTCGATAAGATTGTTATAAACCAAGAAGTTGAGGAATCACATAACAGCGATTTCTCGCAAAACAAAACATTTTTTTGTATTTTTTGGGCCATTCTAACCAAAAAATCTTCCTACAAATTTTTTCGTAGGATGCATAGTTTTCGAGATAAACGCGGTTGAACTTTCAAAAAATCGAAAAATTGCAATTTTTGAACCCGAATAACTTTTGATTAAAAAATAAAATACCTATTCTGCTTACCGCATTTGAAAGTTCAAGTCAAATTATATCGCATGTATTAGGGACGGGAAACACTATGTGTTTATAGCTTTTTTTAACAATCAAAAAATAAATTTTTAGCAATGCAAATATTCAAAGCAGATATAATTTGACTCAAACTTTTAAAGGCGGTAAGCAGAATTGCTATTTTATTTTTTATTCAAAAGTAATTCGGGTTCAAAAATTGCAATTTTTCGATTTTTTGAAAGTTCAACCGCGTTTATCTCGAAAACTATGCTTCCTACGAAAAAACTTGTATTAACATTTTTTGCTTAGAATGACCCAAAAAATACAAAAACATGTCTTGTTTTGCGAGAAATCGCTGTTATGTAATTCCTCAACTTCTTTGTTTATAACAATCTTACCGACATCCGGATCAACTGTTACCCAAAAAATTCGTGTTCTACGGGCCAAAATACATAAAAAAACTTGGGTGAGTCCATCTGAATTAAAAAGGCCGTTGTACCTCCCTGGCGACAGGACCATTAGCAAAATCATCCAAAATTTTAAATATGGACAACGTCACGAAAATGACAACAAAAATTGTGAAATCAATTAGAGCGCAAAGCTTGGAGCGACGTCTTTTGGAAGCTAGCGACTCTGCAGAACACTCTGATTTACTTCTGCATACAGATGCATACAGATAGGTTCCAGGAGTTACTTCCCGAAATAATTTATTTTCTAGAAAAACGAGTGAACGACACTCATCTACTTCAAAACGGAAAATAGCTCATGATGATCTGGCTTTCGTATCAGATTTAGCAAATCATTTGAACCTCCCTAATTTGAAACTATAGGGTAAAAATAAAAAAATTATGGATAGGATGAGCGTAGTATATTCTTTTGTCAACAAATTGAAATTATTGGTTAATCAAATGGACAGAAAGGATTTAAACAACCTACCATCGTTGAAAAAAGGGTAACCGCTCATTTGAATTATGTTTATTACTAGACGGAGCTGCAAGCAGTTCATAGCGAGTTTGAAAGACGCTGCGCGGTGATTTTAAAAAACTGACTGATATTGTAACATTCATGTCTAATCTATTTTTACTGAAAATAGTTTCGGATACACACCTTAAATCCAGAGTGACCGATACGAAATTTTGGTCTTTCATATCGTCTGACAAATATCCGTGTTTGAGGCAAGTAGCTCTGCAGCTCACAGCACTCTTTGGATCAACGTACTTGTGTGAGTCTGCATTTTCTCAAATGCAGACCTCTCATCATGCTTGCGTTTGGTTCTTGGTAATTACGTATCATCAAGAAAAACTTGTGGATAATATGCAGTGCCATGCATCAACATCCAAATAAAATTAAGATGAAAAACATGACTTTAATTACAACTCTCTGTAGTTACTACTTTTTATCAAAGTCGATCGCTCAACGCTTGCAGTTTATGTGATAGATTCCACGCAGTATAAGTCTGAGCACCACTGATTTACGCTAATAATTCTATTTGAAAAACGTATGTTTTAATATTCGTTTATTATTCATTCATATTATAAGAATACAAACCTACTACAAGTATTAAGAAATTTTAATACTGCCCCTGTTTTATCTGTCAAATTAACTTTAACTTAGCTTTTAGAGATGAGAATCCCCTGTTTTCCCTCTTGTTTATAGATTTAGTAATACAATATATCTATTTTAGTAGGTGTATCAGCATTTTCAGTGTACCTTGTGCTTCTACGAACTGTCATATTTCTGTGGTACATACTAATGCAAAACCCGATATGTCAAAAATTATCGATTTTTCGTTTTTAACGCCAATATCTACATTGCGATGGCTTAGTGTGAAAACCTCGTATCTCATTTTTTTTCGAAAATGACATTTTGGTGGTTTTAGATTGAAAACTTTGTATCTCACGATTTACAACTGTGGACCACTTATTACTAGACTATTTTCTACAGCCGAAAAAAGAAACCACGTACCACGTATATCAATTGCTCTCTTGATTTACTGTGCATACCACGTATATTTATAACCAAGAATTTGGTACTTAATTTGGGGTGTTTGTTTGAGAGACTCGACTTGGAGAAATGTTTTTTGTGAACATCAAAAGGTAGTCCTGCATACAGAAACATTTTATGAACCTTAAATCAAAAGATTTGTACTGTAGCAACCTAGTATTTGGAGGTGTGCAATAAGCTACGAAAAATGAAAACCTCGTAAATAATAATAAACACAACCTCATTTGAAATGAAAAACACGTATATCAAGATATACGAGGTTATCATAGTTACTTGGGCAAAGGCTCTATAGACTGCAAGGATATTTACGTGTTTTTCATAGTTAATATTTGTATTTCCAATTTAATAGCAACATTTAACACTTAGCTCTAGGCCATTATCAGATATTTGTCTCAATGTGCTCAAATTAAAAATATGTAACGGCAGTTTTTGTTTTTAGGTTATTTTATGCAGAAAATCCGTTTTTTACCTCTCCTGTAAAATTGTAATTTAATGAGATACGAGGTTTTCACACTAAGCCATCGATTGAGTGATGAAGAATATGATGACAAAACCCTACATTTACATGGCTAAACGCATCCATGTAGCTAGTAGATAATAAAATTAGTTTCCGATATGTCCACTATTACAACTACACCGCGAACTTTTAAAGTCATCTGCTGCAAAATCACGTTTTTTGACATATCGGGTTTTGCCTTAGCACCACAGATTTTATGACCAGTTAACGGAAATTCATAAAAAAATTTTATTTAACATTATAGAATTTGATATGTATATTATGTATATTTTAATCTAAATACAAAATTTTCGTTGTAAATCTTTATGGAATGTTAACAGCAATTGATCTTTTCGTCCCCAAAGTTCCGGCACTTCTAGGTTTGACTAGTCAATCCTCAGGTCTGAATAACGGTTTTAGTCAAACCTAGAAGTGCCTAACATTTCAGTCAAACGCGGAAAAAAAATAACCTGTTTTGGGCTTTGCCTAGGCAATCCTGACTGACACACTCAGTCAAGCGTCGATCTGTACTATACTATACATACACTGCCAGATTCCATAAAGATAGAGAAAGAGTTAGAGAACACTATGAATTCGTCTGGTAAGAAGCAAACTGATACTGATGATACTAGTAAGTAGCAACTTTCTCATTAAGTGCTGGAATTTTAGATTTACATACTTAACTATTCATTTCAGTAATATTTCTATTATAATTGAGGAGATTGGATGCTAAGGGATACAAGTGATAAAATGGTTTAATTGAGAAAAACGAAGTCAAAGTTAAATTTACACCTTTTCTTTATCTAATTGTAAAAAGCTTTTGTAAAGTTAGTACTTATTTTCAAACAAAATATTTGAAACTCTAAAAACACATTCGCACTTGTACCCCTCTGCTTCAAATTTTGCACTTGTTTCTCTTTGCCACTTAAGTACCTTACGAATTTCTTAAATTCTTAATCTAAAATATAAGAAAATTACGTAACAATTAAACGTTTTTATTTATGAAAAATTACTTGGTACATTTTGTGTCATTATTTCACTTATTTTGAATACTTTTTTAACGGCTTGATTTACAAAGATACTAAACGATTCACCAAAAATAATATCCAACACCTTATAGGCAATGGAATACAAGTGAAGTTATACCTGTTTGCCGCAAAATGTTTTTAAATATTTCACAAGTAGTCAAATTAGAACCTGTGATATGTCGCCACCAGTAGGTTAATTCACCAATAAATTTTTAGTACTATCTAGTATTATTTTGTGCACTTAATAACTCAGTTTACAATATTTTGTCACTTGTACCACTTAGCATCTAGTCCCCTCAATTTTTTTCACACTAAATCAATTATTGTTTTATTATACAGTGGACTATACAGTGTACGTTTTGACTAGACTCCTCTCTTTACCCCGTGGGCTACACAAGTGCAACGAATTAAGTTAGGATAAAGACTCCTTAAATTAATAGTTACTTTTGACATATGTGGCAGCATCAGAAATCACTAAAACTATTTTATTCACTGCTATAGGGTTGCGTGTAAAAAGAAGTTTGGTAAACTATCTTGTATAAATCTAGAAATTGTTTATTTGTTAAATTGTTTCTTTTTTTTCATTTTTTTAGCGGCAACAAAATAAGGTCTCCTCGCAAAGTTTTGGTTAAAAATTCCAGTCACCGCATTAGCTATATACCGGTCGCATACATCTGTCGTTTCATCCAAGATATTATACAATAAATTTCCCTCTAAATCCTTCTTAATTTTTGGAATATATTCACATAGCATTTTTCCATAGTTTGTTTTCTCAATGTAGGCACTCTCATCCGGTGTAAGTTTTTATTAAACGTTGTCAGTTGTCAAGCGTCAAACTTTCTTTGTGTGCAAACGTTGTCTACGTATTAACTTTGAAAGCGTGAGTCTACCTCTCAAAATTTTTGAAAAAAGATGCGTAACTGCGGTAATGTACAGGATGTTCCATTTAAAATAACGAAAGTTGCTGTTCACTTCCTGTATAACCGGAAGTAGTATGTCTGTCAAAATATTTTCTTCAAGTTCACCATACCTTGTTTTGCTCTTTTTTTATACAGGGTGTTCAGAAACTCTACCGACAAACGAAGACAGGAGATTCCTCACATAATTTTAAGACAATTTAACCCAATTCATCTAGTCCTCAAGGAGCTAGAGCTATTTGAAGATGACGTCTGGTAATTAGTTTTTCTTAAATATCTCCAGAACGCTTCTATTTAGAAAAACAAAAATTGGTACACATATTTATCTTCCAGAGATAAATCGATTCCATCTATTGTAAATTTCTAGTACCGGTTATAGGCGTCTGTTTTAGATAGGGCAACAGTTATATTATCGCATACTTTTTTGTTTTTAATTTTTAAGCATTTTGGAGTCTGGATTATTAAAATGTAAGGCATTGTAGTACTAGAGAAAGTCGATAGGATACACCGTTTTCTAGAAAAATCGATTTGAAAATCTTTCCTCTTTTGAATATCAAAAAAAAAGGTTTAAAAAACTATTTAGAAAAACGAAAACTGGTACGTTTATTTATATTCCAGAGATGAATCGATTTCATTAATTGCGAATTTCTAGAACCGGTCATATGCGTCCGTTTTGGGTAGGTCAACGGTTATTTTATCGCATAACTTTTTTGTCTTTAATTTTAAGAATTTTTGACACTATATTATTAAATTATGAGGTATTATAGTGCTAAAAGTTACTCTTGCTTTATGTTTTTTAAATACACCGTTTTTCTTTGTAAAAATTTTTTTCAATTTTTTTTCAAATTCAGGAAATTAAAAATTCTCAAATCGATTTTTCTAGAAAACGGGGTGTCCTACCGACTTTAAGCAGGAGTACCTTTTAGTACTAGAATACCTCACAATTTAATAATCCAGTATCAAGAATGCTTAAAAGTTAAAGACAAAAAAATTTATGCGATAAAATAACCGCTGCCCCACCCAAAACGGACGCCTATGACTGGTACGAGATATTCACAACGGATGGAATCGATTTATCTCTGGAAGATAAATATGTGTACCAATTCTCGTTTTTCTAACTAGAAGTGTTCTTGAGGTATTTAAGGAAAACTAATTCCTAACCCCATCTTTAAAGAGCTCTAGCTCCCTTAGGAAGCATTTTCGGACTAGGTGAATTTGGTTAAATTGTCTCAAAATTATCTGAGGAATCTCCTGTCTTTATTTGTCGGTAGAGTTTCTGGACACCCTGTATAGATAGTGTACGCTCATCGGGAAATGCCCTGTATATAATTGCATTTTGATAACAAACCATTGTCTGTTTACTTAAACAAACAATAACCAAAGAACTCGGGGATATGGTCTTTGAAAATGTAACTAAATTCATTTATTTAAATCGAAACAGAGTTGAGATATTCGTTTTCCTTTTCCGAAACTTGGTAATAGAGAATATGAAATTGTCTTCTGTCAACTGAATAAAACGGTAAACTTATAAATCACATTTTCCTTACCAGCTTAAACTCGGTGAAACACACTGCAGAGCTGACTTCATAAATTCAGGATTGTTCTTTAAAAAATGAAAGAAAAAAGGCGAACAGATGAACGCGAATATAAAGGAGCAAGGGTGAGACGGGCGACTGGGTTTGAACAAACTAAGCTGCCCGCGGCTGAAAAAACATAATCCAGTTATTATAATACACTCAGCCAGCTTCCCTTAGAGGACAATCAGATCGACACCTTTTTATTTAAACTTCCTCGATTCCGGGGAAAGTTTGAGCAAATTCGCTTTACTCACGACTATGAACAACTTTATTCTCGTTGTTATATTAACTCCGGAGTTGAAGAAAGTTTAAGGTTAAACCAACTACGGTTTACTTAAACCTTATGTGTTTCGAAAGAAAAGAGTAGATTACTATTGACCCGACATTAACGCTAACTACTTCGCAGAAATTCGTTCTGTTTGAAACTTACTCTAAGTCTGCAGGTTGATATGCAACTATGTAAGCACAGAAGAGACGATTTAATCTGTTACGGAATTTCCTTCTTGTAATAAGTGTAGTTTGTATTTTACCTGATAGACATTAGTGGTCCAAGATGGTTGTGTAAAGTTTCCCTATAGGGTTTCATCATGTTCTCCGAGGTTATCCACTAACATCGGCGTTAAGCCATTTCAATTTTACTACTTTAGAATGTAGATTGAATTATAATTATAACCATTGTTTGGTTCTGGGCCTAGTTAGCAAGTATACGAGTTCACTGATGATGGACTGATAGGTCCGAAAACGTTCGTTCTGAGCATTTTTAGCATTTTATTAAATTATACCTACTACTTAGAAGTTGTTTTACTTCGATGGGCACCCGGGCACCCCAAAAAATGGGTAATTTTTGATGTCTCGAATTTTCTAAACTCGTTGTCCGATGTAAGTAATTTTTTAATATGTTATAGCCTTATTCTTTAACAATATCTCTGTAATAATATTGTTGCTAAAAGGTAAATTTTCATTGTATACCGGGTGAACCAATCAAACTGAGTTTTTTCTCAAAGTTCGAAACACCCTGTGGAATATTCCAGCATTTATAAAATACTGAAATTAAAACCCGACTATAGCCTAAGATTTTCTTAACATTTGCGTTTTGATTCATTCGCTTATGTTGGATAATACAACAGTTAGGTACTTTAACATCTCGCCTTGTTCTTCATCAGTACAGGGTGTTTCTAAATAAAGTGCGACACACTTTAAGGGGTAATCCTGCATTGAAAAATACTGACAGTTTGCTTTATAATCGTATGTCCTCAAATGCTTCGTTTCCGAGATACGAGATGTTGATTTTTTCTTACAAACTGACGATTTATCTATTGATTTAAAACCGGTTGAGATGAGCAAATCGAATTTGGTGGGTTTTAAGACGTAGTAATTCCACATTTTTGACATACGATTAAAAATTTTATATTCATTATTGGCGTGCATTCGGGTAATATTATCAGTCATTTAGTCTTCTAACAATTATACTAATTTATTTACGCTAACCACACAACTAATTAATTTATAGTATTTTTATTTATTACTTGAAAATACGAGTGTATAATTTACATAGACTGCTTCAAATCTAAATCGTTCTATAATTATACCTATATTTTGTGAACCGGTCCTAGATCCCCGTAGAAATTACTCGAATTATCACATGGCACTCTCAACGGTAGTTCGTCTAAGTCAGACTCCGCCGTGCCATCCAGATTATTCGAAGGGGCTCCACACTTTTCGAGAGTGGTAGGTCGTTGAACGCCACACAGATATTCTATAGGCAGGGCCGGCGTAACATTAAGTTCTTTGTTTCCCATTCTGTAACCTCTTCCTGCTATTTTAACTCTTTTTACGATTTGATTTATCACCAAATTGAAGAGAATTGGACCGAGGCTGTAGAAGTAAACTAACAAGATTCATTTTAAATATCAGTATTCATGTTTAATTTAAATTATATCGAGGAAACTACCAAACCGTTAGAGAAATAATCTGATAAATACCATCACGCTTTGTTTCGCATCCCCAAAATTTGAAATTATTGTCGCTCTAACAACTCTATTAAAATTATCACACAGATTTAAACGAGTCATCGATCTTCGTTCGCGACGAATTATTTTTTCGTAACGTTTTAATCGAAACGAAATGAAAGTAAAGCACCTCTTACGCTTTTCCGATTTCGTTAAATATGATTAGCAATACCCTTCAAATCGAATTTATGAAGCATAGATAATAGAGCGGAAGTAACTGTTTTTGGCTGCCTTACGAGCCGATAGAAAAGTGGAAGTAGCGCCTTTTTTCTTATTAAAGACGTCGATGAGTTTACTGTCGTAGCCACAAAATTTTCGTCATTCCAATACACAGTAAAAATAACTTGAGTTCAATTTATTAAATTTGATTTTTTTATATTATACATATATAGTATATTGTACAACAAGAGAGAAAAAAGACATATTTTTCACGAGCGCAGAAGTTTGTTGGCACGAGCCGAGGTACGAGGCGAGTGCCGCAAATCAAGCGAGGGAGAAATATGTCGTTTTCTCACGTGTTGTACACTGTATTTTTTCTATGGATGCGTTTTTGTCAGGAGTTCAAACTTCAAAATTAAATAATTTAGGTGCTTTTATGTAGATTGTATGCCAAAATTGAAAAAAAAATACATATTATGCACATATGTATGTAGGTATTTAATATTCTTAATATTTATATACTTTTATTTATTTAAAATTATAGTTACCAGTTATATTTGAACAGTTTTGAAAGGTAATTCCTGGTAAGTTTTGATTTGTCACATTTTATTTGACAAAAATATTTGTTTGTATTGTGCATGTTACCATGGAAACCGCGATTCTACGTATGGAACCCGTGAGAAAAAATATTTCTCACTGCAATGGCCGACTTTTCTCACACCCTGAGAAATTGTTCGTTTTAAATGTATGTAAGTAGTGAGAGAAGTTGCACATTGTATAGCATCCATAGAAAAAATATATTTATATACATGTATATACAGGGTGTCCTAGACTAATTTAACCACGCTATATCTCTTAAACGAATAGAGATTTTCGAATGGGACAAAAAGTCGTATATTCTACTTGTAATCCACTTTAATATGGCGTACAAAAAATCATCCCCTAAATATTCATCCCTTAGTTACAACCCCTAACTTTAATTTTTTTAATAGCACCCTGTATATTTTTTTATAGTTTTGGATGTGGACTTTCATTGTCTATTCAACACACTTTTTGAAAATAAAATCGGTTCGTAAATAACCAAGAAACTATCAGTTTATTTTTGTTAATTGTGTGTCCTAGACTAATTTATCCAGGCTATATTTCTTAAACGAATAGAGATTTTCGAATGGGACAAAAACTGATCTACTCCATTTGTAATACACTTTCATATGGCGTAAAAAAAAATCATCCCCTAAATATTCATCCCTAACTTACAGGATGCTATTAAAAAATAAAGTTAGGGGTTGTAACTAAGGGATGAATATTTAGGGGATAATATTTTTTCTACGCCATATTAAAGTGTATTACAAATGTAATAGATCAGTTTTTGTCCCATTCGAAAATCTCTATTCGTTTAAGAAATATAGCCTGGATAATTTAGTCTGGGACACATAATTAACAAAACTAAACTGATATTTTCAAGAAATGTGTTGAATAGACGATAGAAGACCACATCCAAAACTATAAAAAAATATACAGGGTGCTATTAAAAAAATTAAAGTTAGGGGTTGTAACTAAGGGATGAATATTTAGGGGATGATTTTTTCTACGCCATATTAAAGTGTATGACAAGTAGAATAGACTACTTTTTGTCCCATTCGAAAATCTCTATTCGTTTAAGAGATATAGCGTGGCTAAATTAGTCTGGGACACCCTGTATATAGAGTGTCCCAAAAGTAGTGGAACGGTCGAATATTTCGCTAACTAACCATCGGATCGAAAAACTGAAAAATACGTGTTCAATCATTTTCAAAAATCTATCCAATGACACCAAACACCAATTCCCACTACACCCCCTGGAGGTGAGGTGGGGGGTAACTTTAAAATCTTAAATGGAAACCCCCAGTTTTTCTTGCAAATTTGGATTCGCTACGTAAAAGTAGGCATCTTTTATTCAAGACGTTTTTTCGAACTGTGGATAGATGGCGCTATAATTGGGAAAAACGATTTATCCTGATACCATAGGTAAATTATAGAAACGGTCTAATATCTCACGAAATACACTTCCAAATAAGAAACCAAAAAACAGATTTTTAATCTTTTTTGAAAACCTATCGAATAACACCAAACATGACCCTCCAACCCACCCCCTGGATGTGGGGTGGGGGTAACATTAAAATCTTAAATAGTTAAAATCTTAAATCCCACTTTTTATTGCAGATTCGGATTCGTCATAAAAAATGAAGCAATATTTATTCGAAACATTTTTTAAAATTCCTGATAGATGGCGCTAATAAATCGAATTTTTCCAATTAAGGCGCCATCTATTAACAATTCTAAAAAATGTTTCGAATAAATGTTCCTTAATTTTTCATGACGGATCCGAATCTGTAATAAAAAGTGGATGTTGCTATTTAAGATTTTAAAGTTACCCCCCACCCTACATTCAGGGGGTGGGTTGGAGGGTCATGTTTGGTGTTATTCGATAGGTTTTCGAAAAAGATTAAAAATCTGTTTTTTAGTTTCTCATTGCAAAGTGTAATTCGTGAGATATTAGACCGTTTCTATAATTTACCTATGGTATCAGGATAAATCGTTTTTCCCAATTATAGCGCCATTTATCCACAGTTCGAAAAAATGTCTTGAATAAAAGTTGCTTACTTTTATGTAACAAATTAAAATCTGCAAGAAAAACTGGGGGTTTCCATTTGAGATTTTAAAGTTACCCCCACCCCACCTCCAGGGGGTGTAGTGGGGGTTGGTGTTTGGTGTCATTGGATAGATTTTTGAAAATTATTGAACACGTATTTTTCAGTTTTTCGATCCGATGTTTAGTTCGCGAAATATTCGACCGTTCCACTACTTTTGGGCCACCCTGTATAATCTGTGGCCGTTTGCCAAAAGCTGATTTGTCCACTTTTTGTGATTTGCTTTTTTTATGCCAGCTGATAGTTTGTGATTATATGCTCCGTCTGCCCAAAACAGATATGTCCAGTGTAATGTGAAATGCAGTTTACCTTCCATTTTTAAATCTGGAATGTCCACATGACCATATCAATGTACCATGTGTAACTTTGTCAAATTCTTTCTCAAATTTTATAAAGCATAATAAATTTTATAAAGCATAATAAATTTTATAAAGCATAATACATAGATTTTATAAAGGATAATTGACACTTAAATCTAATTGACAAACTTTAAATCTAACCGACATACAATTTTGAATGTAACAAACATGCCAAATAACAAAACACTGGGCTTCAAATGTCACCTTGGAACTACTCTTTTTCTACATTCTTTGAGTATAAAATTCTATGCGTAAACATATCAAGAGCTTTGCTTTTTCCAGTTTTTTTTATTAAAAATGTATAATTTATTTCGTCATCTTTGAATAATGTGAAAGGCAGTTGAACCGTCCTAATCTACATTGAATACTTCCTTCTCAATACCATAACGAATTTCTATCGTTTTCTTTCTTTATTTTTTGGAATACTTTAGTCTACAAAGAAAGACGTAGAATCATTTAGGTTCGAGCAATTTCGTTGTATAGTTCGGTAGCTAGGAAAATATGTGGTTTCACAATTATGTTTATAACATTCATGTTATGGGGATTGTGTCATAGACAGGATTTGTCATAGATATAGGAAATAATTTCATCTTAGTAGTATGATAAGAGATGACCTCCTCACGTCTCAGATTTCGTTAGTTAACACATATTAAAGAGTAAAACCGTCCAGTTTCTTTGTTATTAAAGATATCAGAGAAACTAAAAAAAATTAGATGTTCACAAAATATGAGACTACAACACAATTTAGATGTCTACCGTCCTCTGTACCTTTTTCTCTCTACAGGGTGTCTCAAACTTTTGTTTCAGTTAAAACACATGTTAAAGTATAAAACCGTCTTTGTTTTTTTTTCTAAAGATATCAGGGACATTCAAAAAACAAAATGTTCACAACACATAAGACTACAATACTCACACTTGTACCTTGTCCTATCTACAGAGTGTATCAAATTTAACACAAGAAAACCATTTCTTTTCTTCTACGTAATATAAGTACAAAAAGAAGTTTGAGTAAACATTTGACCAACTGTGTAAATACCAAAGAAAAATCTAAAATAATAAAAAATAATTAGCGGGATCCGTAATCTGTCAATGAAAAAATCAGCTGCATACGAAAATGAGAATAATTTTAGATGATACTTTTGAAGCTATGTGTAGGTACTTGTATTTATTAAAAAGTGTATCCAGCTATCTTTAACTCAGCCTCTGGACTAATCTGACTCGGAAGTACTCGGAAATTTTCGCTATTCCATCATTTCGCGCCTTGGCTCGCAACGGAAATGTGGAAACTTGGTTACGAATTTGACTTATGATGCTGCTACCGTTTTTATTTGGGTCATTACGAAAATAAGACGCGAAGGAAATATATTATCCCACACCTGGCCCGCTTTCATATTTTCTGGCACAAACTCAGAGAAAAGAGTGGATTGTTGCTTCTCTGTTCGTGTTTACAAATAAAATAAATATCTACTTAATGAAACAAAGCTAGATTTGCTTTTATATAAGTGATAACGTGATAGATATTTAATAGTTATTATTTCCAATCAGTTTAAGGAAAAAAAAAAGAGAGATTAGATAATTATTAACGAAACAGATTTAGGAAAACTAGAATTTTGCGGAAATTATTCAGCATGATTTGGATTGATTAATACTGTTCATCGTGCAGCCAATAAAGATTTTCGATGCCGCTTTCGTTGTATCTTGATCGATTTTCATAAAAATTGGTGAGTATTTAGAAGATACCTTAATATATGAAAGTGACATGGTACTAGCTTTTGGTTTTACCCTGGGAGTGGATGCCATCCCTTCTCGTGGGTGAAAATTATTATATTAGAAATAATCCGATAGAGGCACAAATTCTAAGCAAAATTTGTTATATCCAGTTATTAAAATAAATCAATTTTTAAGTTAGTAAAAATCAATGAATTTAATTTTTCGTGAAAAAAATGCATGTTCTAAAGCAGTTTTTCATAACTAAGTCAAAAACAATTATTTTTACCAAAATTGAAACTAATAAAAATCAAATAAATTCCTTACTTGAAAAACCTTTTATCTACTCTATGTCATAGTATGCATAAGTTTTTAGTTTGTGAAAACTGTCATTACAGATAGCAGTGCGTGAAGGGTTTAAAGTGTGCGTGAAGTAACAATGTATTTTAAATGGGATTTATTTTTTCGTACTGTTTTTGACACACTTTCATATAATCAAATATCCTTAACTTTCGCGTTGTCGTGGTGATGACATAATGAGCAATAAATTACGACAAAAGTTTTGACAGTTTTGTGGTTTGAAAGAAGTTAGAATTTTTAAATGTCAAAGTTCTAAAAATTGTAGAATAGAAATGAATTCCAGTGACGAAGAGTTACAGTTTTTTATTTGTTTATCATAGATAAAATATTGTATGAAACTGAGCGTGAAGTACTTTTTGCGAACTTACGCGATGTATAGCACTCGCTCCGTTGTCGCTCGTGCTCTAAACATTGCGTGCGTTCGCAAAAACCATACTTCACGAACTGTTTCATAAATAACTATTAATTAACCTTTTTTTTTACAGAAAAAGAAAACAAAAAATATCGAAATATTTTAATATTAATTCAAATTGAGTTACAGATAACTGAATGTATATTTTTTTCGGTGAGTATACAAATCTAAGTATTCAAGCTTTAAATAAAGGGAAATCGGTGCATTTTAAACATATTTTATACTTACCAAACACGTGTCAAAGTACTCAGGAATATCTGTCAAATGGGCTCCAGAAGAAGTTGATAGCATCAAAATTAAGCAAGTAATGATGAAAATAAGAGAACCATTTCGAATTTTTTTAGAAAAAAGCGAAAAATAAAATATGCGCTGTTTCCACAAAAGTTAAAATTTATAATAATCTCTACAAGATTTTCTTTATTTTGCCATAAGTAATGACCTCAAAAATTTTGACTGGTTCAAAATGGATATTGTTGAAAAAAAATATGATTTAAAAAGAATCAGAATTTTTCAAATGTTTCTAAATTTCATTATCTTTTGGTAATAACATTACGTATATCGCGATATACTTAAAAAATGATACAAAACCAAATGTGGGTTTTTTTTAACAAAATTTTGCTTTTTTTATTATTTTTGTGGGATAAAAAATAACTGAGAGAAACGTTTACAGCCTAAATTTTACTGGTAGAACCATGTAACCGGGGCATTTCTGATGTAAAAATTAACGGAGACCATACATTTTGAAAAATTTTTGAAGCGTGAATTTTGATGCTATCAACTTCTTCTGAAGCTCATTTAGTATTTATTTCTGAGTACTTTGACAAGTGTTTAGTAAGTAATTATATGTTATAAAATGCATCGTTTTACCGTTATTAAAGCATGGATAATTAGATTTAAGCACTCGTCGAAAAAAATATAGGTATGTACAGTTATGATCATTGAATAGTTTACAGGCTTACGTATCTAGGAGCCATTTTTTTTTAAATTTCACCTCGTTTAAACGCACCTTTTACGTCAAAGTGACGTTACCAGTGGTGTACCTAGAAATAGGTTTATTAAAATTAAAAAATCAACACAGTATAAATTTATTTTACAAAATTTAACAAAAATGCCAAGGGCCATTAGTTGTCGAGGCATTAAGCTAAATAAAAAAAAATAACAAAATGGAAAGTATACAAAGAAGTTTTTTTGGAGGAGTTTGATATCGATTTATTTTATTTTTCAACACGCGAAATTTTTGACAAGTATTGACTTTTTGAAATTTTTTGACTTTGACATTTATCAGATCCGTACGACACTGCAACTTTACAGTATTACAATATAAAAATTAAGGTGTAAACTATTCAGTGATCGTAACTGTACATTCAATTAACTCTAATTGATACTAAAAGTTTTTCAAGTAATGAATTTATTCGGTTTTATTAGCTTCAATTTTGGTAATGACAGCTTATTTGTAAAAATTTTTTGAGTTCGTTGTGAAAAATCGCTTTAAAACAAGAATTTTTTCACGAAAAATTAAAAATCTTTGATCTTTAATTACTCAAAAAGTATTAATTTATTTTAATAACTTTATATGATAAATTTTGCTTAGAATTTGTCGCTCTATCGATTTGTGGGGTTATTTTAATTTTCACCCCCGAGAAGGGACGGATCCACTCTCAGGGTAAAGCGTAAGTTAGCACGATGGCACTTTTGTTTCTTGAGGTAACCTCTAAGTATTCACTACTTTTCTTGCAAATCGATGCAGGTTCACCGAAATCGGAGGTAATAGCTCAGTTATCCACCTTCAGTGACTATATCACATAATATATTGAAATATTTGAAACTTGTGTTCATAGATCTGTCCAAGCTTTGTGCATGTATAGTATAGCATCTTTCCCATTTTTTTAATGTGCTTTAGTTGCTAGTATTTTCCTTCCTTTTCTTATGAATAACCAAACATTTTCCAAACAATAATTGAAAGAAAATTTAAATTTTATCGAAAATGGTGGGTGCGCTCTGCCACCTTCACCAAAGCTTTGAATAATCCTGTGTTATAGGAAATTAACGAAACCAGATTTTTTTGAACACAAAACCAAACAAAGCTCACATAATTGATTTGATTTGAAGTTTTTTACCATGCCCGCTACGTTGTGCGTGTTCATTCAGCTACCAGCTGTTTAGAAACAATTTAGGCAGTTTCGGACGAACAAACGATTGACAATAATGAACAGCTCTTCGGAAAATTACTAACGCAATATTGGATAATTGCACCGGAAACAATATGTGGGTTCGAGTACACAATTATAAATTCATGCTTTAACCCATCGGCAACAGCAAGAGGAATTACTGGAAGCTGTATTGTGTATGGGTAGGAATTCCGAGTGTATCGCGTTCAACTGAAATGTGTTTGGAAATTCTAAACTAATTAAAGGAACACGATTTTGAGTTGTCCGATTTCTGAAGATTTAAGTTTCAAACTTTTTTTATCAGGCTATCTATTCACACGAGTAGACGACGATTCTTTTTTACATGATATTAAAAAATTGTGATTTTTATGTTGGTATCCCATTACTAAAAATCGTCTGCTTTAGTTCACATTAAGTTGAATGTCAACTACACTAACGCGTACAAATCAGCCTGTCAACTACACTAATGCGGTAGACAGTAGTTGGTATCCTTTTATGTATGAGTGTAAATATTGACACGATATATTAATTTGTTATTTAAACGTATCTTCTTCTTCTTCTTCCTCTTCTTTATAAAAAATTCTGCTTGTTTATTGGCGGATTGATGCCTCTATGGTAGTCCAGAGACATAAGATTTTTCTCGTGACACATCCCCCTCCAGGCGAAACCAATTTTTTGAGTAGTATGGACATATTAATAACCTATATGTTTTCTGCAGCCAATTTTGATGATGTACATAGTTATAAACAAATGAAGATCAAAAATGGTAAATTTTCGCGTTTTTCGTTTTACTAAAAAGTAAAGGATTCTAAATTCTAAACAACTTTGAGAATAAGAAACTCACAAATCATAAAAAGCTTCAATAAGGCGTTCACTGAATGTGTCTATCCTTATTTGTTGCTTAGAAAATTGCAAAATAAGTCATAAATTTTGAGATTTTATAAATGTTCATAACTTATGTAAAAATTAAGCTAAAACCTTCTTATTACACGGAATACTGAGACTTCTTGTGCTTAAATTATATTTTAAATTTTAAAGCAATTGGTTAAATAGTTTAAAAGTTATTTAATTTGTTTATCCCAAATTCATTTTTTTGCAACACTGTAAGTCAGAAAGTTATGAGGTTACAGTAACACTTCGGACAGTTTATGAAATAAGAACATTTATACTATTCACTTAATTAAAAAAAGTGACAAAAAGTAATCTTAAACAGTGTAATAGTTATTTTCCTAACAAGTGCAGAAAGTCATTCTTTTCCGCACGCGACTGCAGTTTGCCGAACGACGCGAAGCGGGAGTTCGGCAAGCAGTCGAGTGCGGAAAAGAGACTTTCTGAAAGAGTTAAAAACAATATTTTTTCTAAGAGTCTTTAAAAAATTACCAAATCTTAATCAATTAATTTAATTAATATGAAAATACATACACAAATTAATTCTTTGACAAGGTTGTCAAAACCAAACTTTCAATACAATTAGTTAGCATGACGACGATCTTGGTTTCCATGACGATGATTCAAAACGACTGTTATTGTCTACCGATTTGACTTTCGAATATTATGTCAAAATAATTTTATTTCATCGAATTGTCGCGTTAATTTCATTAAAACAGGAACACAATAAGATATATTTGAAATAAATTAGTAAATAATATCTAAATATTAGTTTATTGCATGTATTATAATTACCTTAAGGCCATATTAACATATCTAAATTAACACGCGTGCGGAAAAGTAAAAACCGCGTGCGGAAAAGTAACACGCGTGCGGAAAAGTGAAACTTTCTAAACTAAAATGCGTCCGCGAAAGTAGACATTTTTGCACGCTCGTAGAAAAAATTATTTTCCAAAAACATGTCGATTTTTTGCTTACTTATAAACAATTAGAATAACTTTTTAACCGTTACCCGTAGAAAAATTATTTTTTCATATTTAGAAAGACTGAATTTTTATACACATTTAGAAAGAAAAACAATTATTATCCTAGGAGAATTAGGGACGAAGTTAGCTCCCCTCTTTTTTTAATTCACATGTTCTTGCAAAATAATCTTGCAATATTTAGAATTATTTTTGTCATTCCTTTTTAATTAAATTAATAGTGTAAATCTTCTTTCATAAAGTATCCAAAGTATTACTGTAACTTCATCATTTTCTGACTTATAGTGGTGCAAAAAAAATTAATTTGAGATAAACAAATTAAATAAATTTTAACCTATTTGACCAATTGCTTTAAAATTTAGGGTATGATTTAAGCAGCAGAAGTCCCAGCATTCCATGTAATAAGAAGGTGCCAAGTTAATTTTTACATAAGTTATGCATATTTATAAAAACTCAAAATTTATGATTTATTTTGCAATTTTCTAAGCAACCAATAAGGATAGAAATATGCAGCGAACGCCATATTGAAGTTTTTTATACAATTTATGAGTTTCTTACTCTCAAATTTGTTTAAAATGCTTAACTTTTTGGTAATAGACTAAAAAAGCGAAAGTTTACCGTTTTTTTTATCTTCATTTGTTTATAACTATGTATATCATCAAGATCGGCTGCAGGAAACATATAAGCTATTATTATAGATGTCCATACTACTCAAAATATTTGGTCTCGGCCTGGAGGGGGTTGTGTCACCAACAGGATATTTTTTTTCTTTATTTCTCCGAACTATGGAAGGTTGTTACTACATCTTTCGCACGATCTTCCGATACTTCTTCTGCCGATTGGTGATTTATATCTTGCTATTTTAATCACACTGGTCTCCCCATATGTTATCTATGTTAATTACAGATTCTGCCTATGTTATCATTCAATCCTATTTTTCTATTTAGTGACAATTCGTTTACACACTCTACGTTACATTTTCATGTGATGTCTTCACTCCTCTTTCGATCTCTCAGCATATTTCCTGTTATTCTTCTCAGTTCTCTCATCTCTGCCGTCTCCAGTAGTTTTTTTTTGTGGCTCTGTCGGGGTATTGTTTCTGATGCATGACATTGGTCTTACAGTGGCTTTGCACATTTTTGATACATCTCAACCCTTAATATGTCGATTTCACCATGTAGTGTAATGAAATGTAGCCACTACTCAAATGGCTCCTAAAATTATTTGTCGATATAATAAATATCGGGGTAGTACCAGCGGAATGGAAGGAAAGTCTCCTGCTACCGATACTCAAAAAGGGCGACTCGAAAAATCCTGAAAATTATAGAGGCATTAGTCTGATGAACAGCACATTAAAATTGTTGACAGCAGTCATAAAAGATAAAATCGAGGAAAAAGCGAACATGGCAGATGAACAACAAGGCTTCTGGAAGAACCGCAGCACAATAGATGCAATTTTGACATCACTGTTGTAGCAGTTGCCGCTAGGGCATCTATGCCATTTCGTTCGTTGCAATCCGGGACTGCACGCTGGGGTTTGTTTTGGTTGGATCAGGGAGAGCAGCATATGTGCCTCCTGATGAGAGACTAATAAGTTTCGAAACCGGTAGAGGTGCTTGCTGCACTCTCTGATTGGACTAGAATATGGTTCGGCTGTATTTTCATTTTGCAACGAAATTGAAAGTGGTTATTCATTTTTGATGCAATTTTTATTATCAGACAAATAGTAGAAAAGTCTATTGAATATGGAAAACCAGCATACATGTGCTTCGTAGGTTTAAAAAGTGCTTTTGACAGGGTGAGGCTAAATGATATCTTAAATTTATTAATTACAACTGAACAAATAGACCACCAGATAATAAGGCTAATTAATGAAATTAACAAGAACAACAAGACCAGAGTTATATGTAATGTCAACCGGAGAAACAGAACGCATAGAACTAAAATGAGGAATCCGCCAAGGAGACTCGCTCAGCCCATTGTTATTCAATATGGTGATGAATCAAATAATTCACGAAGTAAGAAAACGACATGGATACCACATGGGAGCGCATAAAATCACGATACTATGCTATGCCGATGATACAGTACTAATTGCTGATAACGAGGATGACCTACAAAGGCAGCTCCACACTTTCAATATCACAGCAAATAAACTTAATATGAGATTATCAGCAGAAAAAACTAAATGTATAGTGATAAGTAAAAAGCCGCGTAGATGCAAGTTAGAAATAGACGGCAAAATTGTAGAACAAGTAATGACATTCAATTACCTAGGAGTAGAGATCACTAGTGACAGGAATATAAGAACAGAGACCACAACACAAGCAACAAAAGCGGCAAGAGTAAGTGGTTGCCTCCGAGAAACCATATGGAGAAACAAATATCTGACCACGGAAAGCAAAATAAAAGTATACAAGACAACAGTAAGACCTATCCTAACATATGCAGCGGAGACAAGGACCGATACAAGAAAGACCAAACAACAAATCAACAACATCGAAATGAAAGTATTAAGATCAATAGCGGGCATATCATTAAGAGACAGACAAAGCAACAGAAGTATACGAGAACGATGCAAAATTCAAAATATTAACAGGTGGATAAAAACAAGAAAGAAAAACTGGAAGGAACATGTAAACCGAATGGAACCAGATAGATTAGCGAACATCTGTAAAAACAACAAGCCGTATAGCAGAAGACCCGTTGGAAGGCCACCGAAAAGGTGGAAAGGTGGAAAGACAATGTACAGTCAACAACAACTGAAACAGAATAAGAGGCAGACAAATAGGAGAAATCCTAGTCGCGCGAAGAAGAAGAAGAATAAGTGTAATGAAGGCATCCTGTCAGTCTATCTGCTTTTTGTACTTGATCTCTCACTTCTCTGTCCAGGTCGCCATAGCTGGACAGTGCAATTCCAAGGTATTTTACTTCCAGTACATGTTCAATAGTCGGGGAGGCAAGTATGCTAAATTTGCAGTTACTCGAGCGTTATGAGGACCTATTGGGTTGTGAAGATTCGATCCTAAAACCAAAAAAAGTTAAGTGAAGTTTTCTATTTAGTGGGGACTTTTCATTTTTTAATTTAATTTCCAATAATGGTTTCTTCCGATTATAGCGGCATCTATCCATAAGTACAAAAAATGGCTCGAATAAAAGTTACTTATTTTTACGTAAAGAATCCAAATCTGCATAAAACGGAGGCACCTATTAAGATTTTAAAGTAACCCCCCAACCCCCTCCTTGGTGGTCGTGCCTGATGTCATTCGATATATTTCTGAAAAATATTGAATACGTTTGTTCAGTTTTTCGATCTGACGTTCATTTCGCGAAATATTCGCTTTTTTGTCAAATTTTGTGACTCGTTCATTTCCTTACGCACCGCTCAAATCGTTATATTTTTGAAACATACACTGTTCTGCATTTACTTAACTTACCTTATCTTAATCTGACGATTTCGAGGTTTTCTAAGGGTAGATTTATTTTCGGATCCCCTTAAGGTGGATTTTTAGGTTCCCTCTAGTACCTAACCATTTGAACTACATTTTTGAAAATTCGTAGAGTCCTGTGAAGGTACAATGTGAAATTTTTAACAAAAAACACAAATTCCATTCTTTAAAACGGCATCAATGAGGTTCCTTAAGTATTATAAACAAATTAGCTGTGAATTAAAAAAAACACATAGCTAACTTTGGCCCAAATTGACCTTTTGGCCAAATTTTTTTATGAAAAATTTAAAATTCGTGTTCTAGCTTTTCGAATGTATAAAAAAATTGTCTACGGATAATATTTTTAAAGTTATTCTAAATGTTTATAAACTACAAAATTTCAAAAATTTGGCATTAGGATTTTTGACTATATTAAATAATTTTTTTTATCTTTTTTAATACGTTTTGATAGTATACTCTTCTACTTTCATTTGACGTAGGCAGAATTGCCCTATCTTCATTATTTTCTGTCTTATGTTATTGCAAAACAAGGGTCTCTGGGATAAACAAATAGAATAACTTTTAAACTAATTAATGGATCGGTCTCAAATTTTAAGGGTTTGTTAAGTACCCTACCCCAATACCCAGCTTTGGGCAAAACACTAAAGTTCAAGTTATTTTTTGCTAAAAGTTATTAATAAATAGCGATTTTCACGTATTTTGCAGTTTGCGAAGCAACAAATTGACTTTTTAACTTTCAAAAATCGGAATTTTGAAGGTTTTTTAATTTTCTAAAAAATTTAATTATGTAATTTTATGTCAATTATTTAGCTTCTTAATGTAGTGCAATAAATCAAAAAATCGCGTTTTTTTCATTTAATTGTTTATAATTAAAAAGCCCCTCAGAACTCTAGGCAGAAAACAGGTAGGTTTTCTTCCTATAGGTCTACAATAACTAAAAGAGTAGTCAGCTACCTGGATCTTTGAGTTTCCCGAGAAAATCCTTATTACTGTGGACTAAGATGACCAAAAAACTAGTTGAATGAAAAACGTTTTATAATGTATAACTAATATACGTGTGTATTTAGAAATTATATATATTTAGAAATTTCCAAAACTAAATGAGAGTATGTAGTTTAAAACAATACCATGAACAATTTTCAAAAACAATCTCGTATACAAAGTTACGAAGGTCATATAAGAAAACCTGGAACAACAATAATTTTCAAACATTTTTTCGCGATCAGCCGTTACTAAATGACCTAATAAACTAGTGTCCTTTTTTTACTTTTATCAATTATAAAAACTGATAAAAATAAGAGAATCCTAAAAGTAATATATATTATACTGCATAACGCAATAACAGCGTAACAAAAGAAATAATATAGACTTCTCCCAGTAAACAACTTTTACCAAAAACAAAATAGGTCAAGACCGAAGTTATTAAGAGACTTATACATGGCGCAGTCTACTATAATAGTGTTCGACGGCCCTAGTCGGCGCAATGGTGGCAGCAGTCGAAGTTGATACGACGCCGGAGCGTCGAATACCCAGCAACTCACTGATTGGCGTGATAACGTCCCATGGCGCCGTCAACTGATATCATCGACGTCGTTGTCTGTGCTCGCACACAGTATACACATTCCGGCTTCGGTTTTTTATGAGTTTTTAATGAACACACTCCTAATGGATTGGTAATCTCGTTTTTATGATGGCGACAAATATTTGCGATTAAAAACGAATCATGCCAAAACTCTTTTAAACTACTTTAGCAGTTTTTAGGCTCAATATGAAAACTTCATATTGTTTTTACACTATATTTAGTTTATATTGACAAACTAGTGATTTTATCGGTCACTTTGCGACGCGGACCATTTTAGGATCAAGAAACTTTCAAAAGAATTAAAAATAAATTTTTTAAAATAATAAACGTCTTGCACCTAAACCTATTAAATATAAAGCTTCAAAAAGCTTTAAAATATTTTTCTTAATAAAGTAAACAATATTTTTGTCAATTTTGCGAAAAATCTAATTACTGCTGAAGTATAGTAGATATTTCAAGTACGGATATTTGAATCGTCAACGTAAAGCAACCTAATGTCTATGAATACGGCACGTAAAATAGATAGTCCATTCTTTCACGGTTTTTGCTCTAAATTTTAAAGAACCGCTTGGATTGACATGAAATTTGGCATACGTATAGCTCACATGTCAAAGAAAAAAAGTGATATTGTGCCGATGTGTGCTTTTGCCCTGGGGGTGACTTTCACCCCCTCTTGGGGGTAAAAAAATATATAAATCTAAACGGGAACTGGTGTATGTTTTCAAAAGACTGATAGTGTGTAAATAAATTTATTAAATCAGCTAAGTACTTTCAGCATATTACTGCCATCATCAGAGCTATCCTATAAAAAGACTAAGTTGAAAAATCTTATTCATAAAAAATTATAAAGTGAAACTTACGTCTTATAGGTGTAAAAACCTCAAAAGAAGAGAAAACTTCGAACAAACACATTCTATAGTTTAAAATAAACCCAGGGATATAACCACTGGTTAGGGTAAAAACCCTTAAATGTTTACCCTAACCAGTGGTTATATCCCTTCTGAATTGAAGTTTTCTCTTCTTTTGAGGTTTTTACACCTATAAGACGTAAGTTTCACTTTATAATTTTTTATGAATAAGATTTTTCAACTTAGTCTTTTTATAGGATAGCTCTGATGATGGCAGTAATATGCTGAAAGTACTTAGCTGATTTAATAAATTTATTTACACACTATCAGTCTTTTGAAAACATACACCAGTTCCCGTTTAGATTTATATAGAAGTGTGTACAAGTCAAACAGTCTTTTTCTATTTATTTAAAAAAATATATGTCCAAACTAAGTCCGGAAATGGGTAAACTGACTAATTTTAAGTAACTTTTGTTCTATAGAACTTTTTCGCCAAGTCAACACTTTTCGAGTTATTTGCAAGTGAATATGTTCATTTTTCAACAAAATAACCACATTATTAGACGGTTTTTCGCAAATAACTCAAAAAGTAAGTATTTTGTCGAAAAAATGTTCTTAACAAAAATATAGCCTATAAAAAATTTAAAAAAATGGTGTACGCGTTAGGTCTCTGCATCTCGTAGAACCAGAGTTATAGCCAATGAAAAATAGATTCATATTCACCAAATTTGAAATAGAATATTTCGACGTGAAATATCCAAAAAATTAAGCACTTTTTGGGAAAACCTATTATAACTTTTTTAAAGTGTTTAAAAAAAGCTTTATTTCTGTTTTTACAAAAAGTTTCTAGCATTAAATTTAAGCAAGTTTCGCTCAAAATAAAGTTGGGCCTTTTTGTTTTTGCAAAAAAAAATCGGGAAGACCACCCCCTAATTAGCAACTTAAATTAAATTAATCGTTATCGCTCCACAAAATATTTTACTTATGTTGTGTTTATATGATCTGTAATTTTCATCGATTCAAAGTGCTTATTTTTGAAAAAAAATTGGTTTCCAAGTAAAATTTTTAAAAATTTAAATTTTGAAAAATATGCTTTTGTTCAAAATAACTTAATAATTGTTAGAGATACCAAAAATCTCGAAAAACAAAAAAAGTCAGATTTGCTTTTCTGAATATCATGTATTTTTTTGTTTTTCTGTTAGACAAAAATTGATTAAGATTTGGTGTTTCTAAATTTGCATACATTCGTGATCAGTGACTCGTTCAACCCCTTTTAACTACAGCCTTTTCAATAATAAGGACTTTGAAACGATGAAACTTACAGATTATATAAAAAATATATAAACGAGTCAAGAAGCTTGTGAAGTCGTAACGATTAAAGTTCATTTAAGATACTAATTAGGGGGTGATTTTCTCGATTTTTTTACCAAAACCAAAAGGGACTAACTTTATTTTGAGCGTTACTTGTTTAATTTTGATGCTAGAAATTTTTTTTAAAAAACAAAAATTAAGCTTTTTTTAAACACTTTAAATAATTTGTAATGAGTTTTCCCCGAAATTTGCTTCATTTTTGTTTATTTCACGTTAAAGTATTCCATTTGGAATTTGACGAATATGAACCTATTTTTCATTAGCTATAACTCTGCTTCTACTAGGTGTAGAGACGTGATATATACACCATTTTTTTAAATTTTTTATAGGCTATATTTTTGCTAAGAATGATTTTTCGGCAAAATACTTACTATTTGAGTTATTTGAGAGAAACCTTCTAAAAGCGTGGTTATTTTGTTGAAAAAATGAACAAATTCACTGCCAAATAACTTGAAAAGTAATGACTTAGTGAAAAAACTCTATAGAACAAAAGTTACTTAAAATTAGCCAGTTTATCCATTTCCTGACTTTCTTTGGACGAATATTTTTTCACCCCAAGAGGGGGTGAAAACCACCCCCAGGGCAAAAGCACATATCGGCACAATATCACTTTTTTTCTTTGACTTGTTAGCTATGTGTATGCCAAATTTCATGTCAATCCAAGCGGTTCTTTAAAATTTAGAGGTTTTGCAATATTTTACCGTTAAAGAACGGACTAAGATAGGAGAATCAGTTTACTATTTTCTGCAGTTAAAGGGGAGTCACAAATGCTACATTTTATTAATAATTTGAAATTTAGTTGACTTTGACGGTTTTGTCAACCTCAAACGTAAACAACGTTTGCTTTGTTGATACATAAAAAATTCATAATTTATTATTATTTTAATATAACATATAAGTCCGCTATAACTTTTCCCATGCGGTACGATTTATTTTCAATCAAATAAAGTCAAAACATAAATTGAAACGAACGTCGATGTGTATATATACAGTCCCTGGCCATATTATTATGAACGCTCATGAATTTTTACAAAAATCAACTATTCCACTAGGTACGTTTTGTTTAAAATATGATTTTTACATTTAATTATGTTATGTAATGTTAATGTTATACATTAACTACAATTGTGTATTATATTTAATAATAAACAACAATAAAACATTTGAAAATATTACATGTTTTGATACTTTTAATAATTTGTTGAACTTCTGACCTTAAGCAGACGGAAAATATTTGGAAGCTTTTAAAACGATAAATTTCCGATGAAAAGGGCACTAATGAAATTGTTTTGATTAAAGGACTAAGATATCATTGAAACCACAATGACAAATTGAAGCAAAAAGAATTTAACTGCATTCGAAGTATGCCAAGACGGATACAAGCGCTATTCAAAGTTAAAGGTGGCTCTACAAAATATTGAAAAAATAAAAATATGCGATATTTTTAAATGTTTTATTGGTGTTTATTATTAAATATGATACATTTAATAATAAATAGCAATAAATCATTTGGAAATATCACATATTTGTATTTTTTAATATTTTGCTGAGCCCCCTCTAACTGTGATTGCCGCTAGTACCCGTCTTGGCATATTTTGAATGCAGTTAATTTTTTTTGCTTCAATTTGTCATTGTGGTTTCAACGATATATTAGTTCTTTAATCAAAACAATTTCCTTAGTGACCTTTTTATCGGAAATTTCTCGTTTTAAAAGCTTCCAAATATTTTCCATCTGATTAAGGTCAGAAGTTCAATAAAATATTAAAAAAATATAAATATGTAATATTTTCAAATATTTTATTGTTGTTTATTATTAAAATATATTATAGTTAATGCTTAGCATTAACATTGCATACAGTAGGAAAAATGAAAGAATACCCATGAACGAACATATAAAACACGCTGTATTTTCCTGTCACCGTGTCACACAAAAAACTGGTGACAGGAAAATACAGCGTGTTTTATATGTTCGTTCATGGGTATTCTTTCATTTTTCCGACTGTAACAAAATTAAATTTAAAAATCATATTTTAAACAAAACATACCTAGTAGAATAGTTGATTTTTGTAAAAATTCATACGTGGTCATAATAATATGGCCAGGGACTGTACATTTTAAATACTGTATACTATATACCACACACTGCACACAACGGCGTATGTTTCACTTTCTGTTTTGACTTAATTTGGTTGAAAATGAATCGTACCGCATGGGAAAAGTTATAGCGGACGGACTATAATTATTTAAAAGATATTCTCAAAAGAAAGATAAACAACATTATTAACTACAAATATGAAATGTTTGTACTCACACCAAGAAGATTTAAATATTATAATGAAGTTGGCACAGAAACATGTTAATGCTTAAAATGACAGAAGCGTTACATAAAAACATATTCCTTTTTAAAAAAAATGTAAAAAATGATGAAATTAAAAATGTTCCTTTTTATTATTTCGACATTAAGGTAACATTGACAGTAACATTGACAGAAGGAAGTCAAAGAGTTGCCAACTGACTTGTATGAATTTGTGTGTGGGGCATAGTCATCATGGATATACTATACATGCATATGGTTAAGTTAGTGGGAATATAATCAAAATAAGTGAAATATTAAAAACAATATTTAGTTAATAGAAGAATTGAGTGCCAACTATTTTTAGAAGAAAAATAGTAAAACAAAACAAAAGTTAACAAATAAATAAAATCAAGAGAAATTGGAAAAAAATAATTATTGAAATAAAAATGCCCACATGTGACGTTTATAACGTTAGTTCGATTAGTTCGGTAAACAAAACAGTTTTTACTTTCAAATCATATAAAGCTCTTGAATGGTGTTGTGAGAAACAATGGAACAAAATTGTTGTGTGCAGTGATTCACTATCAGTATTAAATGCATTACAAAACTTTAAAGTCACAATTAACAGCAATATATTTATATTAAAAATATTGCAACAATTACTAAAATTATCAGCTTCAACATATAGTGTTAAATTTGTGTGGGTTAAGGGACATTCAGACATATTAGGTAATAGTATTGCGGATTCAATAGCTAAAAATCCACTAAAGTACCCTCAGATATTGATTGAAGAACTTAACACATGTGATCTTTTTGCATACGTTAAACAGCATATTAAATGTAAATGGGATAGACGTTGGATTCAGTTCGGTGAAAGTACAGGCACTAGTTTGTTTAAATTACAACCAACAGTAGCTTTTAACCAATTTTACAAAGTTGTTGCACTAAGTAGAACTACAGTGTCGACCATCCTAAGATTAAAAGTAGATCATGGATGTTTTCCGAAGCATCTACATAAAATTGGAGTTCTCTTAACAGGCAGATGTGACTGTGGAACTAGCATAGCTAATCTAAATCATATATTTTTTAACTGTCCCTTACATCTCAATGCAAGTATGTGGCTGCTACAAGAATTGTTGAAAGCAGGTTTAAGTACTCCCCTAGACTTAAATGTACTATTAAGTGAGGATAACATTAAAATTTTTAAACTAATTATGACATTTCTTCAAAAAATTAAATTAAAAGTGTGAATGTAAAACTAATCGTTTGAATGAATAGGTATTTCCTTTGTATTATGTAATGTATGAATGAGATATTTCCTGTAATTAATTATATTATTTTGTAACCTATGTATGTTCGAAAAAAAAATTATATATTAAAAAAAAGATTAAAAAAAATAATAAAAAAAAATATATTATAAAAAAAATTTAAAAAAATAAATAAATAAATAAATAAATAAAAATAAATAAATAAATAAATCACTAAGAGGTTCTAAATCTCCGCGAGGATGAATCGGATTTAGTTCTTACCGTAGTGAAAAAAAAACAAAAAAACAAAAAAAAACAAAAAAAAAACAAAAATTAATATAGTTGTATTTATTAACATAGTAAGTAGGCATAGTAAGTAAGCATTGTTATTTGTAAGCTTTATTTTTTATTATTCTTTATTTTTAAGTGTATTCTGGGCAATTTTATACTTATGAACGAATAATAATTTTATATGTAGTTACGTGGCTAAAGGTTCTGAACCAAGGCCAGAATCAAAACAAAAAAAAACTTTCAAATCATCATATTTTTTGTTTACTGCAGCCTGAAGTGTTTAGTATAATATATTATGATGAATCGACGAAACATAGACCAAATAAACGATAATACTGGAGGCGATATTTGTTGTGTCCTATCAGCCAACCAAGGTATTCCAGCTTTCTCTTCTTCCTTGTGTTGACGCCCTCATGTTTTAATTAACTTCAATACATTTTTTATGACGCGACAATGTAGCGTTTTTAGGACTATATATGCATACTATTAAAAATCCTCAGCAGAGTACATATCTTCAATTCCTTGGTGAAGAACAGTGCCATAACAAAAGCGTAGAGCTGAAACATTGCTCATTACATCATAAAACAGCCAAAGTGCTTATTTCGGTCATGCTACAGACTTCATCTAAAATCTAAATAATCATTTAAGTGAAAAGGACGCCTCCCTTCATATTCCATGTAGCTATTGTGTTTAGTTCAATTAGTTCATTTCTTTCACACAGTGGTTTTTATCAAGCCAGCGCGTGATCGAAGTGTATCATACAACTACATTGTTACTTGTATCATACAACTACAACAACTACATTGTTACGTTTAGACTTTTAAAGATAGGTAGATAATCTGGTTCTATTTTTACAGGTAAGAAGAAGAAAAGTTGATAGTGTTACAATTATTTCATTACAAAAATTTGTATTACATTCAACACTTTACTTACTTCATAACTTTACTAATCACGGGCTAGATTTTTGCAGAAAATATTAAGACAACAACAATAAAGTTGCAATCAACTTGCTACATAATATTGCCTTAGTAATTATGTGCCTCTCACACTTACAACTTTTAGACGCGATGTAGAAGTGAAATGCAGGAGATGAAAAATGCTCACATTTTCTCATCATCAACAACTTTTAATATCACGGCTTAAATTAACTTTATAAATAGTATCTGCAAGTGCACCTTTTACTCGAGGCTCCACCAACAAATTTTAACTGATTAATAACTTAAACAAACTCTAACATGAAGTAAAACCATACAGCCAACCCAGGGAACTACCCCTTTCTAGATTATGCTTTTTCTCATGAGCTTTTTTCAGTACGTCACAGTTTTTCAATTTATTAACGCATTAAATTGTATATGACAGAAAAAAGGCACGTCGGTGATTACTTTGGTAATTATTCTAGTTCGGTGATTATTATAGTTGTCGATAGATGGCGCTATAATAGAAAAAAATGTATTTACTAACTATATAATATATCTACGAATATAATCTGTACAATTTATAAGACTATACAAATCAAAGGAAATACCATTTTATAAATGCAATAACGACAATTGATTTGTTTTTATGTCCAATTGCAAATAAAATTTGACAACTGTATATTATCACGGACTTACCTTTTTTTCTATCATTTGTGACGCACAAAAAAATCCTCATGAAAAGAACCATAATTACTTGTTTTAACATACTGCTGGGAATTAAGTTTTTGCCTTACTCGATAGTTTGCGGTCTCCTTTTCTATTTTTCTGGAAATTAGGTATGTGCTCCTTGACTAATTAACTGAGCACATTGAAACTTGTATAAATTCGAATATAGGTAACATATTTCGAATATAAATAAGAATACCCTATGTCTGAAGTTCTCGATCGACGACGTGAAATAATTCGAAGTCGTGGAGTAAATGATTTCTTGGTTACCCCAAAATATTTAACTTTAAACAATAATTTAACGATCTTCAATGAGGTTAATATTCTAATAGACTACATATTCAAAAGCCTTCAACACCAAGGTATAAGCGTAGAAATAGAACATGAATTCATCAAAAAGGCCACTGCCTTGCACCTTGTATCTTGTACCTTTGTACCAAGGTGCATATACCTCGTCCAATTTACTTACCGTTGCACGTCATCCGCGCCATAGCCTGTGACACGATACCAACACGAAATATTTAGGCGGTGGGTGTGTTTTTTTTTAGAATCAAAATGATTCTAAAGGGGAACACACCTACCGCCTAGATATTTCGTGTTGGTATCGTGTCACAGGCTATGGCGCGGATGACGTGCAACGGTAAGTAAATTGGACGAGGTATACACAAATATAATTCAAAGTAGTAAATCATTGCAACTGTACATAATATGTGGTACGTTTCCGATTAATGTGAGATTATAAATTAAGGGTTTAATTTGTGATTGAACATATTGGCCACTATATACAGTTTGGTGCAAATGAAAGGAATAAATTTGTTATTTCGTAGACCGGCTACTTCAAGGAAGAATCCCAAAACAGGCCGATATGATACATATCATACTAGTGACGTCATACCTCTGGACGTGATGACGTAATTGATGATTTTGTTAAATGAGAATAGGGATTGTGTGCTAGCTCATTTTAAAGGATATTCAATTCTCTATTCAGTAATATAAAAATTAACAGTTATTTATACAGGGTGTCCAAAAAAATTTGAATTAAATTAATTGACACAAAAAAAAGAAAAATGCATGTCATTTATTTCGTTCAAAATACATTTTATTGTTGCCAGAAAACAGAAAAAATGTTTATTTCATAAATAAACATTGCTTTTCGATTAAATTCAATGTTCAAGCTAGCTCCTGCCAACCACCTGCCTCCTGGAAGTTTGAAAATTTATGTTAAGCGAAAAGCAATGTTTATGAAATAAACATTTTTTATGATTTCTGGACAGCAGCAAAATGTATTTTTAATTAAATAAAGTACATGCATTCTTCTTTTTTTGTCAATTAATTTAATTCAAAAAAATTATGTTTGGCCACCCTGTATAATTAACTATGTTAATGTTTATATTACTGAATAGAGAATTAAACAAACTTTCAAATGAGCTAGTACACGACCCCTAGTCTCATTCAAAAAATCATCGATTACGTCATCACGCACCGATGGATGACGTCACTAGTATCCCATATATGCCACAATATCATAACTTAAAAATAAAAATCGACCTGTTTCGTGTTTTTGCGTTAAGGTCGCCAACTTACGAAATAACGAATTTATTCCTTTTATTTGCACCATACTGTATAAGAAAGCAGACAACAAAGAATGTTTAAATTGTGATTTAACAAAAGTGAAGGTCCAAAAAACGTTTTTCTGAGAAAATTATTATGCTTCAATTATACAATACAATCCTTGTTGATATATTTAATACCTCGAAGAGAGTGTTGCTGGGTAGCTGATGCTTGGCATCAGAAGAAAACGTCACCCTGTTATAAACTACCCGACGAATATTTGAGCCATCAGCTCTGATGTTGAATAGAAGTTGTGAATACAATATAGTTTTTCAAGCCCACTGGAGCAATCTTACATATTATTCGTCCGCTATAACTTTTCCCATGCGTCATGTTTCTTTTTTAAACAAATTAAGTCAAAACGTAAACTGAAACGAACGTCGATGTGTATATACATTTTGTATACATACTGTATACGTATACTACATACTACACACATCGGCGTACGTTTCACTTTATGTTTTGACTAATTTGTTTGAAAATGAATCGTGTCGCATTAGAAAAGTTATAGCGGACGAACAATAGCTTACTATAAAAAGTAAAACCAGTTATGCTCATTGGTGTTCGCAGTATACTATCACGCTCTATTTTAACGTGTATTAATTCTCCTGCAGTGTTCTCCGTTTTTTTCCTTGCTTACTTTGACCTTTTGACTTCTTTTCTGAAAGTACGTAAAATATGAAATATCTCGTGTGAGATTTAATACAGTATACGAGAGCTGTCAATCTGAAGTAATTCAATGACAATGAGTATGAGTTGAAAATTAGTTCTAACGTAACTTATAAAACTAAATATTTCGAGACAATAAAATTGTTTTATTTTTTATTCAGAAAAGTTTTACAGCAACCTATGCATATCAACCTTATTCTGGTGGTAAAATTGAAACATCTGCGTTTTATATCGCAACAGAAAATTGAATTTTGTCGCCGAGAACCAATCTGGCCTATATTATAGCCAGTACGGTCGTCCTTAATAAGGTTATACATGTAGTCGCGTATTTCAGTGTTTGTCTTCTTAATGAGAATCTCGTAGTTAATTGCATATTCAGTCGCATCATAAAGATCATCGTTAGAACGACAATGCCGAGGAGAAGGGAGCCCTCTCTGGGACTTATTTTCGAAATTTATGTTGTACCCTACTCGAAAACAAAGACCCAATTAAATGACGGAAAAGTTCAAATTGTTATTGCAGAGTACGTATGAGCGTATTTTGATTCGTTTTATGATAACGTTTCATCTTTAATGGTAATGGTTAACGCCTTGAACAGCACTTGAGAAGCAGTTTATTGTAATTGACTCCAACACTCTAGGTGCATTGTTTTAAGCGAGTGATACGAGGGAAGGATCCGTTTTGCATGGGGAGACGAACAACTGATATGAGTGGCCTCTTGACTTAACACGTCTAAAACATTTTAATTATTTTCATAACTTCTTAGTCCATTAAAATGTTACATTTAGTTTGCATTTCTTATGGCTGGTATTATAAACGACAAATAAATCATCAAATAAGTATCTGTGGGTTAAATTTACTCTGCTACTAAATCGACAAGTTAATTAAATTCCGTATTATAAAGTAAAACTACCAAGTAAATAACTAACCAATGAATAAAATATTTATAGACAACTATTTGTAGTTGATTAGTATAATTACAGATGGCGCTGTACAAAATATGTATAAGAAATAAGAAAAATATTAAATAAATTAGGTTAATTTTATTTCTGTCACTTCCTGAAGTGTCATCTCGTGTTTTTTTAAATAAGAAATATATAAATTATTATCAAAACATGGACAAGGTTGAAAAGAAACGAGAGCGAGGAAAAAATTACACAGAGCAGGAGAAAGAAAACCTTTTAGAAATTGTAAAACAATATTTGAATGTAATTGAAAATAAACTAACGGATGGCACAAGTGTAAAATTGAAGAATGAAGTATGGGAAGTTATCACCGAAGAGTTTAATGCAACGGCACAAAGTGGTATACGAAATGCAGGCCAGTTAAGACTTCTTTATGATAGTATTAAAAAAAAAGCCAGAAAAGATAAGGCCAATCAAAAAGTGGAAATTTACAAAACCGGTGGCGGTTTAAATAAATTTCAAGAGTCAGACTCCATTGGGGAGAAATATTTATCTATGGCTAGTACTAGTGGAACACAGCCAATATTAAATATTTATGATAGCACCGCTCCATTTGATGAACTTCTTCGTAATGAAGGTGGGGTTGCACAAGTTGCTGAAGAAGTACAGGATCAAGGTAGTCTTGAACAATGCACAGAAAATGAACCTCTTAAACTACCGGAAAAGTGTAAAAGACTTAATTATGTATCAGGGGTCCCGCATCACAAAAAAAATAAGTGTGAAGAAGGTTCAGAAAAGGAAAAAATTAAATTAAAAATTCTTCAAATTCGACAAGAAAAGGAAGAGTTAAGTAGAGACATTTTAAAATTAGAAAAACAGAAACTAGAGCTGGCAGTTAAAGAAAAGATTCTACAACTAAGACATCAGTATGGGGATGAGTTCGAGAATTTAAAAAATTAATACCCGTTCTCCTAATTTTATTTTATTTTTTTGTAAATTAGTTATTAGTGTCATATTTAGTTTATTTCGCAGATTTATTACCAGAGATTAATTGTGTTGACTCAAAGAGTGACTTGTTTTGAGAATTGTCAACACTTTTTTGTTAAACTAGAAATATAGTATAAATAAATAAAAAACTCATAATTCTTATATTACGTTTTATTGCAATATAAATAATTTTAAAATAAACATTTTATTTAATTATTAAATGCAGTGCGAATGACAGCATTTCTTACAGCAAAATTATCTTGATTTCTAGGAACGTAGTTTAAATTTTGATCTTCTGCTTCTGCATTATTATTGTCATCTTCACTATCATTAACCACATCATTTCTTCTTCTACATATATTATGCAATACACAAATTGCCACTATTATTGGAATAGCTCTATTTACATTGACTCTTAGTCCTGTAGACAAACAAGGAAACCTCCTCTTTAAGACACCAAACATCCTTTCAATTGTGTTCCGTGTACGAATATGTGCAGAATTGTACTTTCTTTCAGCTGGTGTTTGTGGATCATGTAAGGGTGTTAAAATATATTTTCGGCATGGATAGCCACTGTCACCCAGTAAATATGTGTCACCAAACTCGTTGTTTTCAAACTGAGCTCTTATCAGAGAATTATCAAATACATGACTATCGTGGGAGGAACCAGGCCATCTAGCAACTACATCCATTACATTTAAATTTGCATCACAAACCATCTGTACATTTATTGAAAAATACCCCTTTCTGTTACGAAAAGTTTCAGCTGCGTTCCCACCAGGTGACTGTATTCGAATGTGAGTGCCATCAATTGCGCCAATAACATTTGGAAATCTGGCAATGTTGTAAAATTGTGCACAAATTTCACGTCTTTTGTGTAAAAGTCTAGGCATTTCAATAAATCTGGGTCGCAATCTTGCAATGGCGTGGCTAACTTTATGTACAATTCTAGAAACTGTAGCCTTTGTAACATTGAAATGGTCACCAATATTAATTTGAAAAGACCCACAAGCAAAGAAACGAAGTGTAATCAGCACTTGATTTACGGCAGATATAGATTTATTTCTAGCAGTCAAAGGTTTGATGTCGTCTTCTATCAATGTGAGAAGGTAGCGAACGGAATTTTTCGTTAATCTAAATCTACTCTTAAACTCTTCTTCAGTGTACGTGTTGATCGGATCTTGTCTAATTTTAAAAACTCGAGCCCTCCGCCGTCTTATTATTTGCTCTGGTTCGGACCGGTCACTGTCAACACTAGACACAGTTGGAGAATTAACATCTGACACTGAGGATACTGAGGACATTTCTAAATATTTAAGTATGTATTTACAAACAGAAAATGATTATAATCCTTATAATCTAAAACTTAACCTTACTTATATTAGGTATATTATATTTTCACAGCAGCCGAAAACACATTGAAACTGTCATTACTGTCATATTTACTTGTTAAATAAAATTTACTTGGTAGAATACTAAAGAATAGTTTATTTCGCAGATTTACTACCCGAGTTAATTTACTTTGCGTTTATAATACGCAAATCTGTAGAATAAGTTGTTTTACTTTTAAACTAAATTTTACTTGTTAAGTTAAATGTTTTATAATACTGGGCATAGAGGAGTCAATTTTATTTTTTTAGTGTGTAGGAGGGTTCAGTAGAAGCTTAAGTTCAAGTTTTTGGGGTCGCCACCCTTGTCCCCCGGCCGCCATATTGGAAAAAGGGGTGCAAAGGGCTTTCGTGCTTTATCTTCTAAACTAGCAATCCTACAGAAAATTTGATTACACATAAAATGTAGCAAATTAAATTTTCTACAATTTTATATCTATTACTTTTTATCGTCAAGTGACCAACAAAAAAGTTATAAATAAAAATATGAGAAAATTTTGTAAGAAGTTTCCTTTTGGAGGTTATAACTTTTTTTCGGTTCATTTCACAATAAAATAACATCATAGCGATTTTGTAGAGGATTTTTCAATGAACAATTTTTGCTATAAAGTTGTTTAATTTTATGTATTATCTAGGTTTTACAGCGCTCCAATCTTGACCAGATTCTCGAATTGTCATAGGAATACAATAAAAAAATACTTTTCTATCTATGTATTAGCCGAGCGGCAGCAATCGTTATGCTGAACACGAAAGTCAAATTTAAGGTGAATGACCAATTTTCGTCTATTTTTATGTTTTCGAGGTCGCTGAATCCGAATATGAAGTTTATTTTTATCTAGATTTGGTGGAACATGTTCAAAAATCAAATTTTATACAAAAATGCCAAAAATCAATTTTGATGATTTTTCAAATTTACCTCGCTGTATCTTTGGTCGCTGTAAATATTTCCTTTTGAAAATTTTACTGTGTAATCTTTGAAGCATGTAGATAACAATGGAATTTATCCTTAATATTTAAACACATTAAAAAAGAAGTAGTTAGTTTTTAAACATTTTGTCATCATAATTCGTTAGTTTCATGTTTACTTAAAAAAGTTGAGTGACAAACTTTTTAGTTTATAATTTTAACTAACACAACAAACTACAATAGGAAAAAAGTTATGTTACTTCATAAACAAGCGGCACACCCCAAAAAACGCTTATATCTCGAGATCCTGAGCACAGTGTGGTGAATGGCTAATTTTAATAATACTTTATGATTTTAATATCAAAAATTCGTTTTTTGCTCTTCTTAACAATTTTGCAATATGCGGTTGCGTCATTCTTCTTCTGAACCGGCGAATTTGTCGTCAAACAACTTCTTGGGCCGCTTCTGCATATGCTTAGGGTTATAAGTTTTATAGTGGGGAGAAAGGTCAAAAACAGATTAATAATAGCATAGGAATGTTAAAATCATAATAAATTGTATGAATAAAAAATATATATAGATAGAAAAGTAAGCCTAACTTTTATTTTTATTATATCCCTATGAGCATTCGAGAATCTCCTATATAAATAAACAGAATTAAACATATTTATAGTGAAAATGGTTCGCTGAAAAACCCTCTACAAAATTGCTATAGATAATGTAATTTTACTTTAAAATGAACTGAAAAATATATAACATCCAAAAGGAAACTTGTTAAAAATTTTTTACATATTTTTATTTATATCTGTTTTGTTGATCACTTGACGATAAAAAGTAATAGAAATAAAATTGTAGAAAATTTAATTTGCTACATTTTATGTTTAACTAGATTTTCCGTAGGGTTGGTAGTTTACGAGATATAGCGCGAAACCCCTTTGCACACCATTTCCAAGATGGCGGCCGGGTGACAAGGGTGACGACCCCAAAAAATTGAACTTAAGCTTCTACTGATCTTCCCTACACATTAAAGAAATAAAATTGACTCCTCTAACAAATGCAAGGTACGGCTTAAAAAATGTAACATTTTAATGGAGTATATCGTCATTCGGGAAATCATGTAATAAGTGGTCTCTTTCTTCATACTATACTCTTAATAAACACTACCACCAGTAATAAAGGGTTTGCCGATTTTGTTTTTTGTTGTACATATTACAGAAAAGCGTATAAAACTGTAAAAATTAATTTGAGTTCCTAAAACGGCTAACATTGCATCGGGCAAGACTGCATCGGGCGGAACAGCAAGTAAAAATGTATACCATTTTTATTCAGTTGCAATGTGAAGGCAAAACAATCTTATTTTTCACTTAGAATAGGGAGCGCAAACCAGCACTCTAAATCGACGATTTTCGACTCTATTTAGAGTCATCATCAGAGAGGCCTAAGTTTGCTGCTCTCTGCTCGAAGTGAACACACCATGAAAGTTTATCCCCGCATTGCAACTGACGTGTATGGGGTAGGTGACTAGCGTCATCTGGCAACTGAAAGGTAAAGTTTTCAATCCTAAAAGCAACATTAATAATATTGAAAAATATTAAAAATATTATTAAAAGATTTTTAAATTGAAAAGTTATTGGTCCATTTCCCTGGTAACACCTCCATGGCTTCTAAAATTTGCAAGCCAGATGGATGCTGCAGTGAAGACAAGAGGGAATTCTAAAAAGTTGCAATTCACAACCCCCGTCTGCAGCTTGGTAAAGTTCCAACGGAAAATGGACCTAGTTACTCTATAGGAGTAATACTAATGTATATGGTTTGTTCAACAGTAAATGGTTAAATATAATTACTGCGGTCGTAAACATTATTAAATTTATCTGACCTGGCCCATTGTTAAGACCCACCCGGAGCGATAAGCAACCGAGGTAGACAGAGTTGGTCTTTTGACAATTACAATAATTACGACTACAAAAACAAAACAAAAATTGATGTAAAATATTTTGCTTTGCCTTATATACCCGAATAGAAATTAATGTTTTCAAATGAGTTTTAAAATAAATTAAATCTATTTTAATTGCTAAGATTATAGAAAAACAAACATTCAAACATTAATAATAATTTGTGGTTCTGAAAAGAACCGTTTTTTTAATAGTAACATTTGTAGATTTGATGAAAGTATCACTCCACACATAGTTCCGTTTCGCTATCGCTATCCTCATCTAAATTAATTATGATCGGTCCAATTATATTATGTATACGAACATATGAATTTTCTTTACCTATTACGTGTCGGACTGAATTTCTCCAACTATTTGGAAGAATATCATTGACACATTTTCTTATTAACTCTACAACAGTACTACTTAACGTTGGAGAAATATTTTGTGACCTCACGTTAGACTTCAATTCGTGCCACATATGTTCTATGGGATTAAACATACAATAATAGGGTGGAAGCCGCAGCACTGTATGTCCCATTTCCTCTGCCAATGTATCACAAACATATACTTTTTTTTATACAAAATTCCTTTAAAACTTCTAAAAGCTCTTGTTTGGTATAACATTCTTCAAAATACATATCATTAGTCTCCATGTAATTTTGAATTTCCAATTTAGTGTTATTCGAGTTTGGAGCCTTACTTAGTTGGCGACTGTGATAGCTGGCATTGTCCATTACTATCACGCTATTCTGAGGAATGTTTGGCATAAGATTATTTTTGAACCATTCTCAAAAAGTTCTGCCGTTGTATCTTCATTGTAGTCGACGCAGGAGTGTTTAATGTTCTTTGCAGAAAGCCGCAGAGTATTTGGCACCCAACCATTTTCTGATGCAGCGTGTAAAATCGTTATTATTTTCCCTTTATTTGACGGAGCTGTTGTCTTACATTTACCGGACGGATCGGCAAATCCTTTAGGTCGCGTTGAATGTGTGTCAAACCATGTCTTGTTGAGGTAAATTATCGGACGATTTTCAGAACGGAATTTTCTTATCGAAGTTATATACTCATAACGCCATTTTTGTAATCTATGAGATTCCATAATTACTTGTCTTTTGTCAATTATACGATATCGAAAGCCCATACTTTTCAAAATTGTCCATAAGCTGGTGAGGCTACAGCTTATTTGGGTTTCGTCAACATTGAGCCGTTGCTTCAGAGCTCTTAATATAGGTATGCGTTGCTCTTCGTACATGGTATAGACTTTTCGCCGTATCAAGTCCTTATCGGCTTCGTCCATACATTTGGTGGAACTGAAATCTTTACGTTTTTTTCTTGTTTCTATGGGGTTTGATGTAATTCTTTTTACTGTGGTCAGAGGTATTTTCGTCAAATCGCATATTTCACTCGTAGCGGAAGTTGTGTCAAGTCCTCTTTTAAGTAAGGTACTGTATATAGTTTTTACAATTTGCTTTGCATCTACAGATAAATGTTTCTTCTTTACCGGAACACTAGAAGAAGCCCCATTATTACTATCCCACGGACGCCACATAATGATAGAAAACGTAATGAATAAAATGAGTAATACTACTTAACACTTGCCGTGATACATAAAGACTAACAAATTTGATCAAGAAATGGTATTTTAATACTGGTTGGTTTTCAGTTCCATAAACTTATTATATAAATTCCTGAAAACCACTTAAAAGGTGATTAAATAGCAACCGCGTCGCGCACTACAATCGAATTCGAAAAACCCTTTTAGCGGTACAGTTTCGTCAATATAAGCCTAATCTGTATTAATGAAATTATAATGAGTTTGGATTGTACGCAATTAAATCAACATTAAGAAATGAAGATTGACAAATTTTACCAGCAAACATATTTAAATTTTACCTGAAACCGGGCCTTTTATACTATTATCGGCTAATCCAGGATGTTTATAGTGGTAACTAATTGATCTTAACCATTTACTGTTTAACATACCATACCATTTTTATTCAGTTGCAATGCGAAGCAAAACAATTTTATCTTTCACTTAGAACTAGAACAGGGTGCAGTCCAGCACTCTGAATCGGCGATTTTCGACTCTTATTGGAGTCATCATCGGAGAGGGGTAGGCCTGCTGCTCTCTGCTCGAAGTGAACACACCATGAAAGTTTATCCCCGCATTGCAACTGGCGTGTATAGAGTAGGTGACTAGCGTCATCTGGCAACTTTTTTGCTCTACATTGTGCCTTTTACCTATACCTTTAAGGAACACACTATTTTCGGGGACACCCTGTATAATATTAGTAATCAATAATTTTGGTTTTTGCCAATATTAGTTTTAGCGATTTTTTATGTGTTCCAGCTAATTTTATCTTTACGATAGGCTCAGACAAGTTGGATGTTTTATACAATAGCTAAATGAAAATTTAGTATCACATCATAGCCAATGTAGCTTTCAGACGACGAATTCGCAAATCAATTTAACAAACATTTTTGTCCGAGCGGCTTCATATTGTTCTTTTAAAAAGCATTCCGATAAAATATCGCTTTAGCGATCGATTAAAACATCAAAAAGAGGTTTTCCGTTCGCAAAAAGTCCCCTGGTTTTATTATCCTTTCGTTCATTGCGACATATTTACCTTTTTTATTTAGAATCACGACCTCGAAGCGTTGCCCCGCATTATCCCATACATTTTCCGATAAACTAACCCGATATATACGTAACGGCGACAAGTTGCCGCTTTATTGATTGTAATGGCTCAAAATATCGCCAACGGGAAAACGAGAAAGAAAATTTTATCAACTGAACATTTAGAGTATTATTTTATCAATCCGACTACTTGCTGCACTTGCCCATGGATATGGCTTTGAATGATAACATGATTGTATTTTTACCTTTGTGAGTACCTAATTGGAAAATTGTGGAACGAAACTACCAAAGAAATCGAGGACGCCTATCAAATTGACAAATGACAAAAAATATAGCAGAAGGCAGTCTGAGATAATTAAAATTGATTTATTTTGAAGAGCTATGCTCACCAGAGGACAGATCTAAGTTTCTTGCCCTAGAAGAAGAAAAACATCAAATAATATACAAGAATGATAGAAAAAAACAGTAGATCTTAATATTGAAACCTGAAGGATATCGAAAAAATTGTTCTATCAAATTTTTGATCAGACGCAAATTGGAAACCATAAGAGCAAATTTAACCTGATACCTTTACATATAACTATGGCACTTATTGGTCGTACTACAACAACTGTAGTTGTTGTAGTTTGACCAACTCCTCAACAACTGTAGTTGTTGTAGTACGACCAACTACAGTTGGTCTGTGTCTTTTGAACTGGCAAGAACCACGCGTTCCAATCGAGCAAGGAACCATGTTGCTCTTTAAGTACTAGGATAAAATTTTACATTGACTAGAGTCACTTTACTTTATACAATTGTAACATGTAAACCTTATATTTCGATATCGCCACTTTCATTAGTGTGCTAGTTTCATGTACGTAACGGAATGCACTAATGATGATCTGTATCAGATCGAAAACGTTTTACTTATTTCATTTGTACGACATTTTTAAAACGTTTTAATAAACATTTTTATACCAAGATACAAATTGAAGTTTTTACTCCTGTATTGCATTAATATTTTAAGTTGTGAAACTGCAACATTTACATTTTTATAATTTCGAAATATTTATTCTGGTTTATTCTATTAACTTTTATTTCACTCTCAATTTTTATTAAGCTTAAGGCACTCTGCATTGCTTTTTCCTCAGCTCTATTTTAATAGTTCTTATATTAGTTTTTGGTTTCTTCAATTGGTGGTTTGTCGCATTATCAACTTTTATTGTATTTAACGTTTTCTATTCTTTACATGTGTTTTATAAATATAATTATAAGTACATATTGCAATTTTGACATCTTATCTGGCTTGGCCCGTTTCGTTAGATGTTTCTCTGTATCTGAACGCACTGAAATCTGAAAGTTTAAATTAAGGGGATCGGTACAAAGTTTCGGCTTTAATGCTATTTAAATAGGATTCATTTTTTTCGAATCCTGAGAAAACTAATAAAGTATTTTTGAAAAATTTAAACGCAGATGAAATATAACGTTCTTACCGAGGGCCGAAAGTCCCTGAAAACTTCTATAATGTTTATTTTAATAAGTTACAGGGGTGAAAAACTAAGAGGAAATGTGGTGTGATTTTTAATTTCAAATATCTCATTCAAAAGAAACTTTTCATTTATTTTAAGGGACTTCCGGCCCTCGACAATAATTTAGCCTTTCATTCTGCGTTTAAATTTTTAAAAAATCTTTATTAGATTTTTCAGGATTTGAAAAAATTGGACACCAGGTCCGTTGTGATATTTTCCAAATCGCACATTCGCTATCAACGCACTGAGTCGAATAGAATATGACAAGACAGTGACAATTGACATGGCATCGGGAATATTTTGTTGATTAAATAATATTGATAGTGTATTTGATAAACAATTAATTTAAGACGTGAACTTAATAAAAGTTCTGTGAGCCAAGTATTTTGAAAGATGTTCAAAATTGTAAGCGTTCCATGCTAACAATATATTATTAAAAAATCACTTTATCACTTTTCCTCTTTTCTCGATTGAGTATTAGTTTTTGTTGTACAGTATATAAATTATTGCAATCACTGAATACATAGTTAGTGTTAATGATGCCATTGTCAAGTAATGTTTACATATCCATACCAGTGAGTATTTTACTACACGTAATTTGCCGTGTAAAGATAGAGAAAGTAGGGATAACCGTAAAATATTTGCGCCTATAACGTTAAGGTTCTGTCAAGTTTTTAGTTTAGTGGCTTTTCTAGTGTTCATTTTGAAATTTCATGGAACTTATCACTAAGACATTTATTTTCTGACTGCTTTACAATTTTTAAAATTGGGTCTTCTATGATTACTAATTATCAATTAATAATAAACTATACCTTTTTTGGTTGTAAATTCTTCCATTTTATGGTCCTTGTATATTTCGTAGATCGTATAATAAAGCAATCATTAAGAAATGTTCAGTAAATAAGTTCCGTCACTATCCGTTAGTGACGAAGAAAAGGATGCGGTCATTAGTTAGTTGTTCACATGTTTCGCAGGAAAGGAATCGAATAAAACTTTGCACTCAGCGGTAATTGGCTCCTTGGCTCTGGGCCGCATTCGTCTCCCTCTATCCCTTTTCGATTTGGCGCGAAAGTCCGAGAATCAGATGGGCCATGAAATGCGAGAAAAATATCGCAATATCCGTTCGGATGGTTTATCTAGAGCATCGCCTTTGAGGAGCTCGCCCTCACGTTTATTGGTGTAAATAATCCACAAATGGCTTTTTTGATTATTGAAAACCCAAGAAGAAACCCTAAGGATCCTCGCCGCTAGATTTTTCCTTTGGTCGTCTCCGCGATGCTTTTATCTCAAATGAAAAATATATGTGATCTGCAGGTTAAGTAGCTTATCTCGAGCTTAAAGCCATTCCGATGTCTTTCTAGTTTATGTAAGTCATTTTTTACTGGGATTTATTAAATAACATATAATTTGATACTACGCTTTACTATCATTTGATATCAATTGACGGTTGACTTTATAAAATCTATCACCTCATACATTGTATACAGGGTGATCAACTTCTGTGACAAAGTCCAATATATCTGTTATTATAAAATATATGAAAAAAAGTTGTTAATAAAAGTTATAGATACCTTTAATGTACACATTTTAAAATTAGTGAGAAATATACAGGGTCCTCCATAACACGGTGCCAAACTAAAGTTTTGTTTTTTTAAATGGAACACCCTGTATTTTATTCAAAGTCTGGTTTCTCTACATTTTTCTGATTAAAAAGATATAACACTTGTCTAGGGTTATACTGAGTGTTTCAAAGTTATGAGCACTTTTATCAAAAAATCATACTGATTTGATCGCCCTGTATGACTCTAAAAGTATAATATAAACTTATTTTTTTACTGCTGTTGACTGTCAATATTAAAGTAGTTTTGCAACAACGTGCAATTTTTTTATCACTACACAAATTGTATACAGGGTAAGTCAAAATGCAAATAAAAGATTTTCTTCATATTTTTAAATGGAACACCCTGTATTTTATATTACCATCGAAAAGTTCTTTCATTATACTTGCATATCTTTTAAATATTCCCTATACCTAAAGTTATTAGTTTTCGAGATATTTTAGTTTTATTGTCGATAACTCATAGATACGTTTATTACAGTAAATTAATTACCCATAATATGAGAAACCTCCAATGAGTTTGTTAATGATAATTAAAATTAGACTGCATTTCATTTTTTCTCCAATTTTATGGTAAATTATATACAATAACGACAATTTTATATTTACTAACAAAATGATATTAATTTTCCGCGAAGAAATGGAAACTATAAATTGCTGCAAGTTTTTGTTTAAGGTGGCTTTGAAATAGTTGACACAAGAACTGTCAGATGTAAGATTTTAAATATCTGTACGTTTTTACTTTTGTTATTGATTATAATTGTTTGCCATATTGTTATAATTGTTACCCAACAATGAATTTTAGTCGTGAAGAAATGACAGACATGATATGGTTTTTAGGAGAGTGTTTCAAAAACTCATTAGTTGCCACAAGAATTTATAAGGAATGGTGTCCATAGCGTCAGCAACCAAATAAGATAGCATTTGACAACTTATTTGACAGGTTTAATCGTACTGGTTCTGTTTATGAAGCAAAGGAAAAAACAAAATTCATTATTACGAATGAAAATTAATTAAATGTTTTACTGTCTGTTACAGAAAATCCTCATACAAGTATTCAAAATATTACAAGAGAGCAAGATATAAGTTATGGATCTATCCAGAAGATAGTCAAGAAAAACAACATGTACCCATATCATATACAAAAGAGTACAATTTTGTCAATGGTCAACAAAAACAAATAGTTATACTGAGAGATTTTTTTGAGTTTGTCCTTTTTTTTTGGAGACGAGGCAACATTCCACAAAAATGGTAGTGTAAACAGACACAATTTTCATTATTATTCCACAACCAATCCGTACTGTGCTCAGACACATAGTCAAACAAGATGGTCCTTAAATGTTTGGGGTGGAATCAGAGGCAATTACGTTATAGGTCCTTCTCTCTATGAGGAATCGGTAAATGGTGAGGTTTATTTAAATTTTCTAGTGAATCATTTACCTATTCTACTTGAAAATGTACCATTAAACATCCGCCAACATATGAGCCCCTGCTCACCACAACGCACTTCTCAACGATGAACTATTTCCTGAAAGATGGATAGGAAGAGATGGGCCAGTTCACTGGCCACCCAGATCACCAGAATTAAACGAAAGTGACTTCTTTTTTTGGGGTTATATTAAAGACGTAGTCTATAGGGCACCTCCAACAATAGTTGATTATATGAGAGTAAGGTTTCAAAACACCTTTCAAAGTGTCACACAACAAATGCTTAAAAACATCTGTAGGTCTTTTTAAACTCGTCTCCAAGCTTGTGTAGACGTTATGGGAGGTCATTTTGAACACCTTTTATAACATAAGAGGTACGATGAACATTTTTTTTATTTAATTTAGTTTTTTTAATAAATTTTGATAAATTAAAGTATTGTTATTAATAACTAAGTAATACATGTTGCTATCAACAATAAAACTAAAATATCTCAAAAACTAATAACTTTAGGTATAGGGAATATTTAAAAGATATGTAAGTATAGTGATAGAACTTTTCGATAATAATATAAAATACAGGGTGTTCCATTTAAAATTATGAAGAAAATCTTGTATTTAAATTTTGACTTACCCTGTATACAATTTGTGTAGTTATAAAAAAATTGTACATTGTTGCAAAACTACTTTAATATTGACAGTCAAAAGCATCAAAAAAATAAGTTTATATTACACCGTTAGAAACATAAAGGGCGATCAAATCAGTATGATTTTTTAATAAAAGTGCTCGTAACTTTGAAACACTCAGTATAATCCTAGACAAGTGTTATATTTCTAGAATCAGAAAAATGTAGAGAAACCAGATTTTGAATAAAATACAGGGTGTTTCATTTAAAAAAACATAACTTTGGTTTGGCACCGTGTTATGGAGGACCCTGTATATTTCTCACTAATTTTAAAATGTGTACATTAAAGGTGTCTATAACTTTTATTAACAACGTTTTTTCATATATTGTATAATAACAGATATATTGGACTTTGTCACAGAAGTTGATCACCCTGTATATCATCAACTCATAAAATGTATATAGTCTGGGCTGATTATCGGAGAATAGGCCATTTTTGGGAAAAGTTATTTACCAGCAATGTTATTGCTGGAATCGAATCTTATTATTGTATGTATTAATAATATAGGTATGCAAAGTCCTCAGATAGTGTGCTACTTTTTTTATAAACAAAATGGCGCACGAAAATCGTGTTTTTTTTCAATTATTGCTCTATAACTCCGAAGATTTTAATTGTACAACAAAAACACCCAAATAAAAATTCACCGTGATTAAATTCTGCATAGAGACGTGTTTTTCTTGATCTGCTCCGACGAAAATTATCCTCGGAAAATGCGGACTTTCCCAACAAAATCTTTAATTTTCAAATAAAGATTTAGATAAGTAATTATTTACCAATAATTAAATAATTTGGTGACTTAAAAGCCTTCTTGGTTTAGATTATAGTTCCAGAAGCTGGTGAAAATTAAACGAATATTTTAGCCACAATTCATTGTTAATTAATAAATTATGGTCGCAATAATAACCAAAATAATTATGATACACTGATTAAACTTTAAAATCTTATAAAGATGAGATGCCTATTTAACATTTTGTGGACAAAATATAAATTTTTTATTTGTTTGCATAATCTTTAAATGTTTTAAAAAAATAGTTATAAACAAATTAACGTTTCTCAGAAAGTTTTTATTATATTATAATTTTAAAAAATAGTTAAAATTAATACGCATTTCAAATATCTTGAAAATGAATGCTTTAAAACTTTTTTGTAACCATTTGCAAAAAAGTTATGAAACATTATGAAACTACGGTGTTTAGAATTTTTTTTAATTCTTTCAAAGCCTAGAAGTGAGTTTAAAGTACAAGCTAATTATTTACAAAAAAATATCGATTATAAGTTTAATGGTTATATTTTAATTAAAGATTATAAATATATTTTTTTGTAATTTACACGCGCGAAAGTAGAATAATACTGTACTGTAGCTAAAATTTTCACTCGGAGCGACGACCGGCGGCCGCGCGACGTACACTTTTAATAAATAATGTATGCTGCGTGTCAGTCGCTTCGAGTGAACATTTTAGCTCCGACTCTGTATCAGGCCTACTTTTGCGTTAAAAATTCCAAAAAAAAAGTATTTTTAATCTTTGATTAAAATATAACCATTGCACTAATTTTTGACATTCTTTGTAAGTAATTAGATTGTACCATAGACTCACTTTTAAGCTTTGAAACAATTAAAACAAATTATAAACAACGGGGATATCGTATATTTACTTTGCTGTTTCATAACTTTTTTGCAAATGGTTGGAAATTTTTTTTAAAGCATTCATTTTGAAGACCTATGAAATACGCATTTTAAGTATTTTTTAAAATTAGAATATAATAAACAATTTCTGAGAAATGTTAATTTGTTTATAACAATTTTTTTAAACATTTAAAGATTATGCAAAAAAATGAAAAATTTATATTTTGTCGACAAAATATTAAATAAGCATCACACCTTTATAATCTTTCTAAGTTTGATCAAAGTCTCATGATTATTTTGGTTGTTATTGCGACTGTAAATTGTTAATTAACAATTGAATTGTTGCTAAAATATTCGTTTAATTTTCACCGGCTTTTGGAATTACAATATATACCAAGAAAGCTTTGATGTCACTAAGTTATTTAATTATTGAGTAATAATTACTTACCTAAAACTTTATTTGAAAATTAGAGTTTTTGTTAGGAAAACCCGCATTTTCCGAGGAAAATTTTGGTCGGAGCAAATCGTGAAAAACATATCTCTATGCAGAATTTGATTGCGGTGAATTATTATTTGGGTGTTTTTGTTGTAATGTTAAAATCTTCGGAGTTATAGAGCAATAATTGAAAAAAATACGATTTGTCGGCGCCATTTTGTTTATAAAAAAGTAGCACACTATCTGCGGACTTTGCATACCTATATTATTAATATATAGGATCTTATAATTCAATTCCAGCAATAAAATTGCTGGTAAATAACTTTTCCATGAATTTTGCTAATTAGCCCAGAGTAATAGTTATAACTACTAACACACTTGTTTTGAATCTGTTAAATAAACATAATTTTTATTAAACAAAATGAAAATAAGCGGTTTCGTTTTGATTCAAATCGGGAATCTTGCCATCCCTCGACACGTGTTTCTAGGTCTACCCGTTATCAAGAGAGCTTTGCAAGAACACCGATCTGAATCAAAACGTCCGTTCTGCTCTGTATAAATAATGAAAGATTTGAACGACCTCTAACGGGGAACTATGAAATGAGTGAAATTAATATCGACAACGAATCAAGTAATCTGTTAACCCAGGTACTAAAATACCAACGGGCACGGGCGACGCTAGGAAAATATTCCAACTTGAGCCACGGCTCCCCCTGCCCATGGGTATGGGCGCCCATGTTGATTACCTGTAATTCCTTAAAAATTGTTGAGCACAAAAATGTTGAACCTCTTGAGTTTGAGCTAATTTTAGCTAATTTTTAAAACAAAATTGTTTTTAATTCAATTATATCGTTAGCTTTTGTTATTTTTTATATTAAATGTTCTTAGTATAATTTAATGATATAATTTTTATATTTGTTAATCTAAGTGTAACTTATGAATTAATTAATTTTTTAATTAAATTAAAATTAATTAAGTAATTAAAAATAAATAATTATTGTGTTGTAAACTCTTAAAAGAATGTGATGAAAATACCCCAGTATCAAGATATTTTGAGAACTATGTAACTCTCAGAAAGTCCTTCTGCAGCCCCGTTAGAACAACGTATAGGAAAATTTAGAAGATGAAAAACATAAAAAACCTAAACTGACATGGTTGAAATTTAATTCACTATTTTTGCCAAGATTTTTGCCTGTTTACACCCAAGTTTATTAAAATAAAATAATTTATAATGGGCGTTCGGATTTCTGTCACTTTACTATACAAATATGTAGATAAACAGCATATTAGTTCAATTCGTGTTATCACAAATCTTCCTGACGAGAGACGAAACCTCGAAACACGTATAGTAGAATGGTGGAATTCGATTTGAACAGAAATGCAATTGTCTACTTTGATTTCAACGGGTTTCTTCTTCATAAAGTGCCTATCCGTTCCGGATGTTGGCGATCATCATGGCTATCTTGACTTTGTTTACCGCAGCGCGGAACAGTTCAGTGATAGTCGTGTTATACCACTTTCGTAAATTTTGAAGCCAGGAAATGCGTCTTCTTCCCGGTCCTCTTTTACCATTTACCTTCCCTTGGAGAATCAGTTGGAGAAGGCCGTAACGTTCTTGATTTCTCATTACATGTCCTAGATATTCTCATTTTTTTGTTTTGATGGTTATGAGAATTTCACACTCTTTCCCCATTCTACGCAGGACTTCCACATTAGTAATTCGGTCGACCCAGGATATACGTAAGATGCGCCTATAACACCACATTTCGAAAGCTTCGAGCCGATTCATAGATGCAACAGTTAGCGTCCACGCTTCCATTCGGTAGATCAGAACTGTGAATATGTAGCATTTCAACAGACGGTATTTTGTTTTTAATGATATGTCTCGACTGTTGAAAATGGGTCTTATTCTAACGTATGCTGCTTTCGCTTTTATTATTCGCTGTCTAATTTCTGTCGAGTGGTCCCATTGGCTATTTAAATTCGTGCCCAGATATGTATATTGCTCAACTCTTTCGATATTCTGTTGGTTGATTGTAAGTTGAGCGTTTAGTATTGGATTTTTACTAATTGTCATAAATTTGGTCTTCTTTATGTTTAGAGCTAGTCCGTATCTGTTGCTGACTTCTGTTATACGATTTGTTAATATCTGTAAATCATTCAGATTATCGGCAAAAACTATGGTGTCATCTGCATATCTAATGTTATTCAACAATTCACGATTTATTAATACTCCCTTCGCACAACCGTCTAAAGCTTCCTTAAATACCCATTCAGAGTAAATATTGAATAGTAGTGGAGATAAAATACAGCCCTGTCGTATTCCTAGTTCTATTGCAATTTCTTGCATTAGAGTTATTAATTTGTCATGTTTTACTCGGTCAAATGCTTTCTGGTAATATATAAAGCATACGTATATAGCACAATTTACATCCCTGCATCTCTGAAATAGCACTTGTACAGCAAAAAGGGCTTCCCGTGTTCCCAGAGCATCACGAAATCCGAATTGTGTTCTTGTTAGTTGTTCCTCGCACTTTGTATATATGTATATTCTTTTGTGAATGACCTTTAGAAATGGGTTTAATCGACGGGTTTTCTTTACTTAGATAGTGTAAAATGGTGGAGTTTTCAAGTGCAAATTGTATACATATTGTCGGAATAAAAGGATACTCCTAACTTCGTCTAATAGCTTCAAGTAAGTTGAGTTAGATCATCGGGGGGGGGGGGGGTCATACCCCAAAAAACTATAGCACTGCACTGCACTATACATATGTAAGGAAATAAAAGTAATAATATGTATATTTTCTTTTTCGTATTGTTCATCATACTGAAATATTCAGCTTAGTAATTATCTGTGGAAGCGGGAAAAAAAAGTAAACACTGATTTTTTTTTCTTTCACTATACTATATTTCTTTGACTGTAGACTCTGCGGGTACTTTTAATAAAAGAGAACTGTTTTCTAGCGAACAAATTGATGAATTTCGGACACTGTACACCTTCCATCTCTGACGGGCGAACGAAGACAGATATTTATACTTGACTTGCAATGCGCTAAACTAGATATTGATGGTGCTGGTACAACACCCCAGTACCTGACAAAAAAAGGTTGTTGACATTATATGTTGTTTAATACCTTGTTGTTGTTTAATACATTTTTAGTATACCTTAATGTACCACACTCGCCTTATTCATACCGTAAATACTACCCACAACTTTTCCCAAAGTCGGCGGATCCCCCTAAATCCTGTCCTGTGCATCCGTAAGGTTAAGTTCCCGTTGATAAAGTGCTGGGAACCGGTGTAGGTGAGATAGTGAGCTTACTGCTAATATTATGTAGCGTTCATAACTTACTCTCTAGTCTCATCTCTACTATGTTCACAATAACTTTTGTCCCCGAGATCCCTATAGGATGACAGTGTCAGATTTCCGGTTGCGATACAAGGACGGAGAGGTAATCTATTTTATATGCTACGATTTTTACATTATCTTGAACGAATACATCGAAGATGATCGAGTTGTTACTATAAAATATTCCTATAAACTGAAGTAAACAATTTGCCAATTTTTTTGTTCGACATGGTTTTAAAATAAATTTATCCTCTAATAATTAATTCTGAAAATGTTATTCAGTAAATGACAAAAAAGATGTCAAAAATTTAAACAAAATATATTTCAATTTAATATAAAATAAACTGTATAACAAATTCAGCACTCCTATGATGCCGAAGCAATTAATTGTTTTAACATAAAATCAAACATCAATTAACACCAGAGTAATTTTAACATATTTTATTATATTCTGAACGTAACGACTTAGTGGGTCTGTTCCTGTGCTTTCAACATTTTTAGCATTGTTTTATTATTGTGACGTCTATTTGTGTATTAGTTTCACAACCAATTTTCTTTTTTATTGTACCTATTGTATCTTCTAATAAAATGTTTGTAGTACATAATAATTCTTAAAAAGGGCATGATCTTTTTATGAATATAAACCCAAGAAACTCTGGTAAAAAATATATTAATGTTCAAGAATCAAACTCAAACTATATTATGTATTTGTGTGTTTATGTATATATACACGCTAGATTCTGACGTAAGGTTACGTTTTTTTAATGGATGATGTACATACAAACAAATAAGCATGCAACCATCACATCTACATTATGCACACGTCAATGAAATCCCTAAGGGCAATTTGTACATTATTCAGTAATAATACCTCAAATTCTCTAATGCCAAATAATACAGCTTGATTAGCTCATCTATTGTAGCAAAATTTACCTTGTGACTAGTTAGTTGGTATTAGATTATTACGATTTGATTAAACCAATAATGAAATTGGTATACTACTACAACGTATTATGCAAAACCCAAACTAAATCGATGCGGTACATATGCTGCACCGTCCAATTAATATTGCCTTGTGATAATTCTTAGCTGAACTTACTCTAAGGCATATACACTAGTCTGAACAAATCTTGGCGCAATTACTTATCAAAATTATAAAGGTGTATTGACGACCTTCCATGTTTTTAGTTAGTCCAGAAAGCCACTGCGCATCCGCTAGGAAAAATATTCTAATTCGGATTTTTTGCACAATCTTACTCAAAAACTTTTAACAAATTTGCATGTTGCCAGGACCAAAAGGTTTTTTTTTGTTTTTTTCCTAAAATTATTTTTTTTGCATGGAAAAAAGTTTTTTTTAGGTTTTTTGGATCATTCCAAACAGAAAAGGTCTTTAGTGACTTTTCTCTAAAAATGATAGTTTTTGACATATAAGCAATTAAAAATTGAAAAATTGGGAAATCGGTCATTTTTAACCCTCAAAAACTATGTGAAAAACTGAAAATTTGAATGTTGCCAAGGTAGGTATATATTCTTTAAACATCGATTGATGAAATCCCGAAGAGTTTTTTGTAATAAAATATTCAAAACTCCTTTGTTTTTTAATTGCTAATCAAGCGTGCGCGACACTATTTTCCACCGACAGTATGGTGCAAATGAAAGGAATAAATTCGCTATTTCGTAAACGGGCGACTTTAAGGAAACATCCCGAAACAGGTCGATTTTTATTTTTAAGTTATGATATTGTGGCATATATGGTTTACTAGTGACGTCATCCGTCTAGGTGTGATGACGTAATCTATGATTTTTTTAAATGAGAATAGGGTTCGTGTGTGAATAAGGGCCTAAAATGCTTACGACCAAATTTTGGGAAACCACTACTCATTTCAATAAAGGATGAAACAGGACGGGAAGAGAGGAGAAAAGATAAGATATCAGAAGAAGTAGAAAGGTTTTATAAAGAACTATACACCTCAAAGAAAGACGCAAACTTCAACACTCAGGAATATATCAAGAAAACAATCACGAATGTAAACTCAGAAACACTACCAAAAATAGAAAATTATGAAATAGAAGCAGCACTATCACAATTAAAGAACAACAAAGCACCAGGACCAGATAAAATCCTTGCTGAAATGTTGAAAGAAGGGAAAGAAGAAATCTTGCAAACATTAAGAAACCTGTTTAATCAGTGTCTACATAAAGGAGAAATACCCGACGAATTGAACGAAAGTCTTACAATCCTGCTATTTAAGAAAGGCGACAGAAAGGACATAAAAAATTACAGACCCATGTCACTGCTGTCGCAAACGTATAAACTATTCATGAGGATTATCAACAACAGACTAACACACAAATTGGACTCGTATCAACCCGTAGAGCAGGCAGGATTCCGAAAGGGATATAGCACCACTGACCATCTTCTAACAATTAGGACACTAATAGAAAAAGCTAACGAATACCATATAGATCTGCACTTAGCGTTCGTTGACTACGAAAAAGCATTTGACAGCGTGGAAATGTGGGCAATAGAAAAAGCTATAAACAACTGTCGAATAGATTCCAGATACAGAATGCTAATACATAATATATATATAAGAAAGCAACAATGACAGTACAATTGGAAGAAACTACAAAACCCATACCAATTAACAGAGGAGTGCGACAGGGAGATGTTATTTCTCCTAAACTATTTACATTAGCACTGGAAGATGTTTTCAAAACAATGGAATGGACAAACATGGGAATAAACATAAATGGAAAGAAACTAAACCACCTAAGATATGCAGACGATGTAGTAGTCATAGCATCAAGTTTTGAAGAACTACAAACCATGCTAACCGAACTAGCAAATGAATCCGAACAAATAGGTCTAAAAATGAATTTTTAGAAGCGGTTAGAAGCACCACAATAGAAGCGGTTAATGATTATATATCTTTGGGACAGATTATAAAAATAAATAAGGAAAACCAAACAGCGGAGGTAAAAAGAAGGGTCAGATTAGCCTGGGCAGGATTTGGAAAATTAAAATGGGTCCTAAAGAATAAAAAAATACAACAATACTTAAAAACAAGAGTGTTTGACCAGTGCATACTCCCAATTCTCACATACGCATGCCAAACATGGACCTTGACCAAGGCAAACATGGATAAAATAATAAAGACACAAAGAGTCATGGAGAGAGCAATGTTAGGAGTAAAATTGACAGACAAAAAGCAAAACAACTGGGTCAGAAATAGAACAAAAGTCAAAGACGCAGGTCAACATATAACCAGGCTAAAATGAGCTTCGCAGGTCATAACGCTAGACAAACGGACAATAGGTGGAATAGCACGATACAGCAATGGAGACCATGGACAGGAAAGAGAGCAAGAGGACGACCCCAGATGAGATGGGGAGACGACATTAAAAAGATAGGAGGAACGCACTGGAAACAGAAAGCACTAAACAGAAGCGAATGGAGGAAACTGGGGGAAGCCTATGTTCAGAATTGGACGATTAAAGGGCAAAAGAAGAAGAAAGAGGAAAGGTTCGTGTGGTAGCTCATTTGAAAGGTTCTTCAATTCTCTATTCAGTAATGTAAACATTTACATAATTATTTATACGGGGTGTCCTCCTACTTCTTTTTTTTTTTGTCAAATAATTAAATTTAATAAAAAATTTTTGGACACCCTGTATAAATAATTATGTAAATGTTTATATTACTGAATAGAGAATTGAAGAACCTTTCAAATGAGCTAGCACACGACCCCTATTCTCATTTAAAAAAATCATCGATTACGTCATCACGTCCAGATGAATGACGTCACTAGTATACCATATATGCCACAATATCATAACTTAAAAATAAAAATCGACTTGTTTCGGGATTTTTCCTTAAAGTCGCCGGTTGACGAAATAACGAATTCATTCCTTTCATTTGCACCATACTGTCGGTGAAAAATAGTGTCGCGCACGCTTGATTAGCAATTGAAAAACAAAGGAGTTTTGAATATTGTATTGCAAAATCGCTTATATGTCAAAAACTATCAACTTTAGAGAAAAGTCACTAAGACCTTTTTGTTTGGAATGATCCAAAAATCCTAAAAAAAATTTTTGTCCATGTAAAAAAAATAATTTTAGGAAAAAAACAAAAAAAAAAACGTTTAAAAAATTTTTGACCACCTTTTGGTCCTGGCAACATGCAAATTTGTTAAAAGGAGTCCTTTTTGAGTAAGATTGTGCAAAAAATCCGAATCAGAATATTTTTCCTGGCGGACCCGCAGTGGCTTTCTATACTAAGTATGATTAGGTGTTAGCTATGTTCATACTATGCATATTTTTTAACTACACATACTAATATTTTCATATTTACAACAGAGTCAACAAGTGTATCTACTTTTTATGTAACAGTAGGTATCGACAAAGCACCTTAGATTTTTGGATTTCAAATTGGTGATGCTGACACATCTTCAGAGATGAGCGCCATATTTAATGGTGATCAAAAATTTGTTATCTAATGAGAACTTTGAATTCCTCCCAACTATCCATTTCAATCGTTTGAAATAAACAGTGGCCTGAAACAAAGACACGCGCTGCCACCTCTGCTTTTTAATATAATCCGGGAAAAAGTAGTAAGAACAGCAAAAATTAGAACAGAACTGCTGACAGTAAATGGGCCAAAATTACTACTAACATACGCGGATGATATTGACATTGTAGGAAACACAGTCACAACAGTGAAGGAGACTTTCAATATACCCCAGGCTGTGGGTGAAAAATAGGTCGATTTCAGGATATAATTCAGGAATTTTTGAAACCTATCAGGTGTTGTAAAGGACGATGCCAGGAATAACTTCTACTAAAATGTAACCAAAAATATTGTGCGCTTTTTTTTAATTGCGATTTTCATTTGTTAAATTTGCAATTTTTAACGATTTTTAATTTTGCAGCTTAGGATATTGATTTTAGAGAAAAACTTTTTAATAGAAAGTTGTAGTAAATTAAAAAACCTACAATTTGAGGTACGGTAAGTTTAATTTGGTTAATTGATTTAAAGATTTATAAAAAAAATAAAAATTTTCTACAACCAACTGAAGCCGAGATAATTGTTTTTTTAAGTCGTAGTGCCTTTATTTATAACAATTAAGAAATTATTTTACAGTCATTGACTAAAGAAAGACTTATATATCTTAAAATAAAAATTATTATAAAATATAATTACATTTAATCATTAAAAATTATTTTTAAAATCGGTGCTTTTGCGAGCGGCCGAATTTTGCAAATCGCCCGGCTCGCTTCAAATCCGCGCAGTAGGAAAGTTTTTACGTAACTTGTATTAAATTTTGACAGAAAACAATTTAATAATATTACCATTATAATATACAGTCTATTTACCACTATATTTGTTTTTCTTGATAAACTTTTATATGTGAAATTTCATTTCTGAAGAAATAATATTACAAAAATGATACATATATATGAAATATATAACTATATTTTTAATTTTTTTATTGTTATATAAATATATTAATAATAATGTTACTTCTTACTATAATATACATACAATATAAAACTTTTTCTTCTTGTAGTGACTATTCTTTTTGGATTTCACATATAAAAGTTTATCAAGAAAAACAAATACAGTGGTAAATATAGTGTATATTATAATAGTAATATTATTAAATTGTTTTCTGTCAAAATTTAATAAAAGTTACGTAAAAATTTTCCGAGCGCACGGATTTGAAGCGAGCCGGGCGATTTGCAAAATTCGGCCGCTTGCAAAAGCACCGATTTAAAAAATAATTTTTAATAATTAAATGTAATTATATTTTATATTAAATTTTTATTTTAAGATAATATAAAAGTCTTTCTTTAGTGAATGACTGTAAAATAATTTTTTAATTGTTATAAATAAAGGCACTATGATTTAAGAAAAAAAAAACAATTATCTCGGCTTCAGTTGGTTGTAGAAAATTTTAATTTTTTTATAAATCTTCGTTTCGTCTTTAGCAACAATAATCTGTAAGTTAGAAACTCATAGGATATACAGGGCCGCTTCAGCTCTAAATGTTTATAACGAAATTTGCCCCCTTATTTTCAAACCCAAAAATTATCTCGGCTTCAGTTGGTCGTAAAATTTTTTTATTTTTTCATAAATCTTCGTTTTATCTTCAGCAACAATAATATGTAAGTTACAAACTCATAGGATGTACAGGGCCGCTTCAGCTCTAAATGTTTATAACGAAATTTGCCCCCTTATTTTCGTTTAAAAATGTTTTACGCATTTATTTACTTCAGAATATGAAAATATAACTCTTTAGAAGGAGATTGGATGTTTCACCAACTTTCTACGATTTTTTTTTTTCAAAAAGTTATAGCCTTCGACATTTGACCTCTTGGGATAAACAATTTATAATATCTAAGCAACAAATTCGTTAATCTGGCTTTACAATTTTTTTTATGTTTGGAATTGAAAGATCTTCATTTTAAAGCTTTAAAAAAATAAAAAAAAATATTTGTACAATAAATAATGCAATTGTAAAAAACGGCCATTTTGGACCTTTCGCAGGCTGTTTTGCAATAACAAATTAACGAAAGTAAACTTACCGTAGCTCAAATTGTAGGTTTTTTAATTTACTACAACTTTCTATCAAAAAGTTTTTCTCTAAAATCAATATCCTAAGCTACAAAATTAAAAATCAATAAAAATTGCAAATTTAACAAATGAAAATCGCAATTAAAAAAAAAGCGCACAATATTTTTGGTTACATTTTAGTAGAAGTTATTCCTGGCATCGTCCTTTACAACATCTGATAGGTTTCAAAAATTCCTGAATTATATCACGTTTTTTCACCCACAGCCTGGGGTAATAGAGGTAGAGGGAAAAAAACTACTCTGAAGAGAAAACCAAATATATATGATGTGCATTAACAGACGAAACAGACGCGATCGAATAGGGCAAAATATTACATTAGATCTGTATAACTTTGAAAGATTTGATTTATCTAATGATAAATCAATAAATATAAATAATAAATATTTGAAAATATTAACTAATGTAACAAAACACTCTATTTACCCAATTTTGAATCCAAGCTACCTTTGTGGTATTATTAGAGTTAACAACTACAAACAGTTAACAAAATGTTGTTTAAATTAAACATTTGGTTCATTTGGAAAACAGTTATTGTTTTAATTGGAGATTTACATTTGCGCTATTAATTGACTCCTGTTTGATGTGGCTGGTAGCCTTTTCATTTATGGATTATTAACACAACGTCAGGAACTAATTACAGTACAAATCAAATTTATTTATTTTATATTTGAAATGTTTACACGGTTGCTTATGAAATAAAAACTTGATTAATTAAATGCCACGAAACAAATAAATAGTTAGTAACATTAATATATTAACACATTTATATAATATACATTTACCACGTATATTTATAAAATATATCCAGTTATATTAACTATGGTAAATAGGTACACTGCCGAGAATAAAAATAAGGGTCTCCCCGTAATTTCAAGTTATTTTCGAAATCTTTATTCTTTACTATCAGTTCCAACAATAGCATTCTAATTAATTGCTTACACAAATAATTTTTGCTGTTCAAAGTTTATTGATAATAATAAAAATGGACAATTTTACTTTCAATAATAGAGAAATATGTGAGCTAATAATAGAGAAATGTGTATCACAGAATGGCAGGTAGACAAGATCAAATGATTTGAGCGCCGCTTCTCACTGGTAAAAATTTGCGACGCAAATTCTTGCTGCGAACCATTAGTTCAATACGCACAAAAAATGCGCCATAATAGAGAGTTATCAAGTAACTCGAGGAGAATACGGTAACGTTATTTTAGCAATGGAGCATGCGCAGTATGAATATTGAATAACGGAAATGATTTTAACGTTAACGTGCTCCGTTACGGTAGGTCGGATAGCGGGTTTAAAATACGGTAACGTTAGCAGCGAATCGCACCAATTCGGCAGGACTCGGAGTGACTCGGCCATTTCAGTTCTGTCATGTTCATGTAATAAATAAATATGTTGTGTTATGAAATTTTATTTTGTATGTTAACAGGTGTTTTGTCTTTGTTTTCTTGGCTTGGTTTTGGTTGACTGTTTTGGTTTGAGTTTGGTTGAGTTTAAAGTTTTAGTTCCTCTCAGCATTACTTACCAGTACAGGTATGGCCAGCTTCTGTTACAATTATATCTGGTATCCGTATCCCTAACAATTGTACAAGCCTTGGAATATCCTGTTTTTCAAACCGAAAATACTGTTTGGCTTGTTCAGGTTCTAAGGTATCGAAATTAAAGACAGGATGTACATTTTGATTTTGAACGTTATCATCATTTAAAACGAGATTTAGTATTAAGTACTCTATATCATCGTCATTGGCTTCAAGTAACATTGCCTGTTCTAAGATCTCTTCCAGTTTTTAGAAAAATTTGAAATCCAAATTGTACAAAACAAGTCAAAATTACAAAATATGTATCTTGGGTGAAAGAAAACAAAAACAGAAAAAAATTAAACAAATTTAATTATTTTGCTGTCAAATACGAAATTTGACTGACAGCTGCCAACTATTAACGTGAAGCAGAAATTCAACCACTTGATAACTCTAAAATTACATATACGTTAAAACTTATACCGTAAAAAAATAACGTTTACGTGTCAAAATAACGGATGGATAGAATTTTACTTGATAACTCTCTAATATTTACACAAATACCGTATGGCATCACTATGCGGGTGGTTCGACCGTTATCGTTAATTGTTGTCACTTGTCAAATTCTATTGTTTTCATCATTTTTAATGCTTATATTAAATATATTGGATACATGTTATTGGATACAAAAATAGAACAAACTGAAATGATAAATTCCACTGTTTTATGGCTCTAAATAAAGGTTTATTAAAATTGGTAACCTGTTTTTCCTATAAAACAGAGGATCGAAAACTAATAAAAACTTAACGTGGCTATTGACATAATGCTATCAAAAACCAATGTTTCGAGATCAAACAAATTACATCACGGTATAATATGTTGAAATTGATTTTAATAAAAATAATTGGCTTCATTGGCGGCTCTCGACAATATGAAACACAGTAGTTCCAGCGATAGGGAACAGATTATTCCCGTTCATACAAGCTCGTAAATAAAAAATCCAATCCCCCTTTTGATCGTCATGAATCGGATGAAAATTCTGCTTCAGAGGATATAATACCCCTGATTTGCGTCCATACTATTATCCGTTAATATTGCATTCTCAGTTAATCGTTTTTATAACAACGTCCAACATTCCTACAACGTATTATAAGCCGGTTGTGATGAAAACAAAAGTTTAGCTTCATCAGCACAATTCCGGCTTTAGATATACTCTGGACAAATTAGGTAAAACAAGGAAAAGTTATTTACCAGCTATTTTATTCCTAGAATCGAATCTTAAGATTGCATATTTTGGTAATATAGGTAAGCAAAGTCTGCAGAAAGTGTGCTAAATATTTTGTTTATAAACAAATTAGCGCTCCGAAATCTTCTTTTTGACACCCAAAAAACACCCAAATAAAAATTTACCGTAATTTAATTCTGCACAGAGATTTTACGATTTTCTTCGACGAAAATTTTCCTCGGAAAATACAGGTTTTCCCAACAAACTCTTTAATTTTCAACTAAAATTTTAGGAAAGTAATTATTTCTTAATAATTAAATAGCTTGGTTACATAAAAAGCTTTTTTGTAGATTATATATTTATGTCCGGAAGCCGGCGACAATCTAACAAATAGTTAAAAGCAATTAAATTGTTAATTAGAAGCTTACGGTCGCAGTAATAACCAGAATAATTATAATACACCAGAATAACCATGATTTTCGTATAAAAAGGCACTATACCTATCTAACGTATTTTACCTAATCGAAATTGGATTATTTGAGATGCCTCAGGAATGTTTTAAAGATATACAATTTTTTTTAAAAATTAAACTAATTAAATATATGGAAGGAGAAGGATTACAATTACTATTGAAGATCATAAGGAGCTGTTGGCGTACTGGATGCATACCTAGAGATTTGACTCTTGCAACTATTCTACCATTACACAAAAAAGGTGATAACCAGGGGAACCAAGTGTTCTGACTACAGGGGAATATAATTGTTGGTAGTAAAATCTACGAAATAATACTAGAGAAAAAGCTGCGAGAAAATATCGAGACCACACTGGATGACAGCCAATGCGGCTTTAGGCCAGGGCGAGGTACAACCGATCTCACATTCACGGTGAGACAGTTATCAGAAAAAGCCCTAGAGCATAACAGTAAGTTGTTTTTCTGTTTTGTGGACTTGGAAAAAGCATTTGATCGAGCGCCACGTAACAAGATCTGGGAAATATTAAACGGTAGAAATGTGAAACCGAAGTTAATCCAAGCAATAAAGAGTATATATAAATGTACACCTAATAATGTAAGAACGAACAATCACTCATCTCTAGAATTCTACACCAGGACAGGTGTAAGACAAGGTGGTGTTCTGAGTCCTTTGTTATTCATCACTCTAATGGACGAAATTGCAAAAGAATGCAGGGGTAAGGTAAAAAGAACTAGGGTTGGGGTGTATAAACTTCAAAAAGTTTACGTGTCAGAGTTGATATATGCCGATGACCTGGTAATTGTGGCAAAATCAGAAAAAGACTTGCAAGTGAATGTGAATGTTTGGAATGAATCCTTTAAGAAATTTGGGATGAAAATAAATATTGAAAAAACAGAAGCTTTAGTAATATCGAAAACTCAAGAAAATATAAATGTAAAGCTGAATAATGAGAACATTACACAAGTAGAGGACTTCAAGTATCTAGGATCAACAATGAATGGGCAAGGAAATATAGAACCAGAAATAAACAGCAGGGTAATGAGTGCAATAAAATTATACTATGCACTAAATAAAAGTTTTATTAGGAAGAAAGAAGTAAGCCTGAAAACAAAAATGAAAGTATTTCAAACTGTATACGAGCCAGTGCTACTCTACGGTAGTGAAACGTGGACAGTGAACGACAACATCCGTAGTAAAATTCAAGCATCCGAAATGCGATATTTACGTGCGGTATCCGGGGTGACCAGACGTGATCATATAAGAAATGAAGACATACGTGAAAGGTGCGGTGTTGGAAGGAACTTAGACATACTTGAAACGAAACATTTATCGTGGTTCGGACATATGGCGAGAATGAGTGAAGGTAGAACTGTAAAGAGGGTATGTAAAGCGGCATCTGACAACATACGACGAAGAGGCAGGCCAGCAAGAACGTGGAACGCAAATATTGGAAAGGCTTGCCTAAAAAGAAATATTGGGTGGAGAGAAGCAGAAAGACTAGCTACTGACCGAAAGGCATGGAGACGTCTGATTTCTCCACGTACCTCGACACCGTAAGGTACAAGAGGACGGCTTAAGTAAGTAAGTAACAATTTTTTTGGCTTATAAACAAGAGGTGGAGTCACCTAACTATTGTTTATATCTTCGTCGCAAATGCCGGTCAACTTTGACCGGTTGTATCTTAGGAACAACTCCTCGCAATTTAACTTTTTTCCTGTAAAAGAAGCATCCTGACGCGTCCTTTACGATATCGTTTTCGTAATTTAATTTAATCTAATAGTTGCCGAGATATTCTATTTTTTTGTAAGCCAAAAAATTGTTTATAACTTTAACATACTCCTGAGCCTGCTCAAATAGTCCAATAATTGACTTTACGGAATTGAAATTATTTCAATTCTGTAAACTTGTAAAATACGTTAAATAGGTATAGTAACTTTTTATACGAAAATCATAGTTATTCTGGTGTATGATAATTATTCTGGTTATTATTGCGACTGTAAATTTTTAATTAACAATTTAATAATTATTGTTGCTAAACTATGTGTTAGATTGTCGCCACCTTCCGGAAATATAATGTATTACAAAAAATTTTTATGTTACCAAGCTATTTAATTATTAATACAGAATTACTACCCTAAAATTTTAGTTGGAAATTAAAGATTTTGTTGCAAAAATTTTGATTTTTCGAGGAAAATTTTCGTCGAAGGAAATCGGAAAGAAATATCTTGGTGCAGAATTAAATTACGGTAAATTTTTATTTAGGTGTATTTGGTTAAAAGTTAAAATCTTTGCAGTTACAGAGCAATAATTGAAAACAAAGAACATTTCGGAGCGCTAATTTGTTTATAAACAAAATAGCACACTTTATGCGGACTTTACGTACTTATATTACTAATATATGCAATCTTAAGATTCGATTCCAGCAATAAAATAGCTGGTAAATAGCTTTTCCCAAAAATGGGGTTTTTTCCGATAATCTGCCCAGACTATTTTAATGGTCCGACTGACCCACCAAGTCGGAAAACAGTCGTTTTATTTTCATTTGAAAACTCGAACGAGGTGCATTAATGAATGAATGATGTGAAAACATTCTTATACGGGAAATTTTTCTCATTATTCTCGGCGAATTACAAAAACAAAAATGATTACTTTGAAAATGTGAGGTTTCCCTTTTGTTTTTTATTATTTACCTTTTTTATGGATCGCCACAATATATATGCAATATTTTTTAATGGTGCTAAATTTTTTTAAACTCAACATTTTCTTTTGTTACAGGTAAATTATTTGGCAAGAGTATTTAGTAACCACTTTTTTAGTAAGTACATTTTTGGCTATTAACTATTAGAATAACAGCAGATTAGTAGATTCTTCATAAAACACAGCTAGATACACAATATTTCAAATAATTATGGAGATTTTTCAGCCTATTATTTATATACGTTATACCGGGTGTCCACTTATATTTTCCCCCATTTTAACTGCTTATAACCTCTAAACGACTCAAAATAGAAATATGCGGTTTTCGCTGAAATGTTTTATTTTAGTAAAAGTTTTGTTTGAATGGTTTGAATTTTTTGATCGCTTTTAAATAAAAAATGGCGGATTTTTGAAAAAAAAACGTTGTTGACTTTTTTATTGAAACACCCAGTATATTTGTTTGTAAATTGAAAGAACGGTCATTTACCTATCCAGCGATATAAAGTTTTTTAAAATTGGTTGTCAAATGACCGAGCAACTAATTTTTAAAATGAGAGATGCAGTGTGGAAATCACATAACATAATATCAATTTGCTTAGTTATGTTATTTATTTATGTAATATCCACGTTGCACCATTTTAAAAATTAATTACTCAGTCATTTGACAAACGATTTTAAAAAACATCCACCTATCGCTAAATAGGTGGATGACCGTTCTTTCAATTTACAAAAAATATACTGGGTGTTCCATTAACCTTTAACTACACGCACTGACGTATTTTGTACGCCAGATATAAGAATTCTACTGTAAATATATTTAAAAATTTAATTTTTGACCTTGTTTATCGCTCTAACCTATCACTGGAATGTGCTGTACAATTTGGTTTTACTTTCGTTATAATCGGCGTTCTGGGAAGATCGTAATTTACAGTTTATTATTTGTTGTTTCCGGTGGTGGACAATATACACCACGATTATATTAATCTAAGTAGTAATACAGTAGAGCGTCGATAATCCGAACCCTGCTAATCTGAACGTCGCTAATCCGAACGCAAAAAAAATTATAAAATTAAAAGATATGATCACGGACCGAATTTTTGGATTTAATATGACAATATGGGCAAAATATGACCGCGGATTTTTGTTTTGTTTATGCAGAAATACATACAATATATTTGTTTATTATACAGGTGTTTTATTCCTTATAACTAAAACGTATGTACATAATATGTACTATGTTTATGAGCTTTGTATGTATTTTGATCATGTGTTCGATAATCCGAACAATTTGATAATCCGAACTACCCCTGTACCAATTAGTTCGGATTATCGACGCTCTACTGTATAAGTACATATTTCAATTGTTTTTTAGTCATTATGGCACAAAATATATTTTTCATTATAAACAATACTTTTTCTCCTGTAAAAAATCACATTTCAAAAAATATTTTATTAGCAATTTTATTTTTCATGGAATCCAGTTATTCCATGATTCCAGTTATAAATCCCAATTGGCTTACTGAGAAGGAACTCCAAGTATTCACTGATGCCGAGTAAGGTTTATAACAAACAACTAAGTGTATATTAAAAAAAAACAAATCCGCTGTTTTTAAGTGTATTTTCTTGTGGCGTATAAAGTACGCCACGCGTGTAGTTATGTTATAACTTGATGCGCGGGTAGTTAAAGGTTAAAAAAAAAGGTCAACAAAGTTTTTTTCAAAAATCCGCCATTTTTTTCGTAATTAAAAGCGATATAAAAAATTCAATCCATTCAGACAAAACTTTTACTAAAATAAAATATTTCAGCGAAAACTGCATATTTCTATCTTAAGCCGTTTAGAAGATATGGCAGTTAAAATGGGGAAATATATAAGTGGACACCCGGCATGGGCGAGCTCAAGAAGAGCCAATGTCATAAATTGAGTAATTCACTGTTTAATTGAAATTTGAAACTTTGTAGTAGGTCTTATGAGTCAAAGAGTGTTATAACTCAAAAAAAATTTAAAATCGGTTTTATTGCACCAACAGTTTAATAAAACTATAAACTCCTATCTCACAAAGTGTCACGTCTATGGGTCAACTATTATCGTTAGATGACACTAGTGTCATTATACGATTATCCAAAATCAACGACGCACTGAACACAAACAGTGTCACATATCGACTCTGCAAAGCATTTTTGTCCATCTAAGATGTGTATAAACCGTCGTCGTTTGTCGAGTTAAGACAGTATGTGATTATTTTATTCAAAACAGTCTGCGTGTGTGCTCAAGAAAAGTGACACATTTATCACTTATTTATCTTTCTTTTTGCAGTATTTTGTGTTTGATGTTGTTACTTGTATTTAAAGTTACATCATTAAAAAGTTATATAATAATGATATTATATTCTGTACTGCAAGTGTCACTTTTGATAAATAATATTTCGTAAATTTTTCGTTATTTTGTACAATCGTGATCATAAAAAGCGGGCCACTCAATGAGTTATTCAAATTTAGATGTTAGATGACTCAAATTTTCTAAACCTGTTGTCCGATTTGAGTGATTTTTTTAGTATGTTATAGCCTTATTCTTTAGCAATATCGCTATAATAATATTGTTGCTAGATCGGTAAATTTTCACTGTATACCGGGTGTAACAATCATACTGTGTTTATTCCTCAAAGTTCGAAACACCCCGTGGAATGTTTTAGCATAGATAAAATATTGAAATTAAAAGTCGATTGTAGCCTTAGGCTTTCTTAACATTTTTTTGATTTATTTGCTTATGTTGGATAATAAAAAAGTTAGGCACCTTAACAACTAACCATGTTCTTCATCAATACAGGGTGTTTCTAAATAAGTGCGACCAACTTTAAGGGGCAATTCTGCATGAAGAAATATTGACCGTTTGCTTTATAAACGTATGACCGCAAATTTTTCGGCTTCGAGATACGGGATGTTGAATTTTTTCTTACAAACTGACGATTTATTTATTGCTCTAAAACCGGTTGAGATATGCAAATGAAATTTGGTAGATATTAAGAAGCAGTTATTGGGCATTTTTGCCATACAATTAAGAATTTTATATTCACCATTGGCGTGCATACGGGATGTATCTAAAATGTTTATACCCGTATGCACGCCAATGATGAATATAGAATTATTAATTGTATGTCAAAAAATCCACAATAACTACCTCTTTAAACCTACCAAATTTCATTTGCATATCTCTATTGGTTAGAGCAATAAATAAATCGTCAGTTTGTAAGAAAAATGTCAACATCCCGTATCTCGGAAACGAAGCATTTGCAAACATATGTTTATAAAGCAAACTGTCATTATTTTTCATACAGAATTACCCCTTAAAGTTTGTCGTACTTATATAGAAGCACCCTGTATTGATGAAGAACATGGCTAGTTATTAACGTGCTTAACTTTTTTATTATCCAACATAAACAAATAAATAAAAAAAGAAAATGTGAAGAGAGCCTAAGGCTACAATTGAGTTTTAATTTCAATATTTTATCTATGTTAAAACATTCCACGGGGTGTTTCGAACTTTGAGGAATAAACACAGTATGATTGTTACACCCGGTATACAATGAAAATTTACCGATCTAGCAACAATATTATTATAGCGATATTGCTAAAGAATAAGGCTATAACATACTAAAAAAATCACTCAAATCGGACAACAGGTTTAGAAAATTTGAGACATCTAACTTGAATAACTCATCGAGTGACCCGCTTTTTATGATCGCGAGTGTATGTATAGTGTCACAACTCAAAATTTGTTTTACTATCTTTAATATAAGTACTCAATACGCTATTTTATAGAGCTTCAAAAACCACTGTTTCTGACTAAAATAGTTATTATTGATAATTTTTACTTTTGATAATTTTATAATTTTAGAGCGCCTACTATCTCTTGTAACTTCAATTTGTGTTTTTCCATAATATTTTCTGCGTTTTTTATACTTTCTGAAATAGCATCATTGGAACATTGGAACAGCATAATTGGTGTCGGTAGGACCGCGTTTGAATTGAACAAACTATCATTTAATGGTTTTAATCGATGGAGCAGAGTTCCTGTAGCACTTTTTGGGCCATTGCTAAGTTTGGACGGTATTTTCCCATCAAATTAATACAGAACAGTGAGCAATCAACACACGCAATTGCTTTGAAATCAGTGTTTATAGAAATAACAAAATTAGCGTCACTTAAAACACTTTAACTCAGTATGCTCAGTATGTAACTCAAGTGCAGAGTATACTTTTGAATGTTAGGACTACCGAAATGCCATGGAAAATTCATTAGAGTCGCCATCTCATGTTTAGATCCGGGACTTATTGACCAACGTATTACTTAAGCGTCGTTTAAACACAACGATAAGTCACAGCAACTAGTTGTGATGACAAGTTGAAACACTGTTTAGACGCTGCGATTCAATGCGATACCACCTTCAACCCAACTCCAACTTTGATAAGTTGTGCGATGCACCGTTTACACACAATGATAAGTTGCAACAACTCGATTGACCTTGATAAGTTGTTTGATTTATCACTGTGTTTAAACGACCCTTTACAGATATAGCGTCTGTTTATGCATTTGTATATTAGAGGCCATCAACTAGCGTTTGGTAAAAGACCAGGTTCTACAAATTATTACGACCAGGATAGAACGTAAAGCGAGGCCTTCATAACCTTTTTTTTTGCGTGTGAAAAATTGGTATATCTATAAATTTTATTTTTGTTACTTGTTTTACTTTTATTACCCTTTTATTATGATTTAGTACTTTCTTTACATAAAGCTTCATTTACACCTGCCAAGTTTACTGGCTGAAAGTACTTACTGCCACTAAACTTGCCATGTGTAAACAACAGGAAAATACACTTGCTAGCACTTTACTATTGTTTACACATGACAAATTTTGTGGCCGCAAGTACTTTCAGCCAGTAAACTTGCCAAGTGAATATGAAGCTTAAAACGATCTGCATATCCTTTACTGTTACTTTTCTAAATTGTGTTGCAATTGACTAAAGCGCCTACTATACTACTCGCGAAGTTGATCGAAGTTCAGCGAGCGAGCACGAGAGTGTAGAGAGGTACTTCATGCAACTTCGCTTCGCCTCGGGCTACTTCCATTCTGTGTCGGCTTATGCGACCGAGTCAAAGGTCTCGAAGTTAGTTTTTCCCCGCGCGAATGTGTTCCTCGAAGTTGAACGAGTGTGTAGCGATGCACTTCGGACAACTTTCCCTAGTACTTCGTCGAGTAACTTTTCGAGAGAGTAGAGCTCGCTCAAAGTTGTTTTTTCATTTTATATCACATTATATAAAACTTCAGTTTTTACTGTAATAGTCCGTTCTTTAACAGTAAAATATTGCAAAACCTCTAAATTTTAAAGAACCGCTTGGATTGACATGAAATTTGGCATACACATAGCTAACAAGTCAAAGAAAAAAAGTGATATTGTGCCGATATGTGCTTTTGCCCTGGGGGTGGTTTTCACCCCCTCTTGGGAGTGAAAAAATATTCGTCCAAAGAAAGTCAGGAAATGGATAAACTGGCTAATTTTAAGTAACTTTTGTTCTATAGAGTTTTTTCACTAAGTCAATACTTTTCGAGTTATTTGGCAGTGAATATGTTCATTTTTTCAACAAAATAACCACGCTATTAGACGCTTTTTCGCAAATATCTCAAATAGTAAGTATTTTGTCGAAAAAACACTCTTAGTAAAAATATAACCTGTAAAAAATTTAAAAAAATGGGGTATATATCACGTCTCTAGACCTAGTAGAAGCAGAGTTATAGCTAATGAAAAATAGGTTCATATTCGTCAAATTCCAAATGGAATACTTTAACGTGAAATAATCAAAAATGAAGCACATTTCGGGGAAAACTCATTACAACTTATTTAAAGTGTTTAAAAAAAGCTTCATTTTTGTATTATAAAAAAAAATTCTAGCATCAAAATTAAACAAGTTACGCTCAAAATAATGTTAGTCCCTTTTGGTTTTGGTAAAAAAATCTAGAAAATCACCCCTTAATTAGTATCTTAAATGAACCTAATCGTTACGACTTCACAAGTTTCTTGACTCGTGTATATATTGTTTATATGATCTGTAAGTTTCATCGGTTAAAAGTCCTTATTACTGAAAGGGCTGTAGTTAAAAGGGGTTGAACGAGTCACTGATCACGAATGTATGCAAATTTAGAAACACCAAATCTCAATCAATTTTTGTCTAACAGAAAAACAAAAAAATACATGATATTCAGAAAAGCAAATCTGACTTTTTTTATTTTTTGAGATTTTTGGTATCTCTAACAATTTTTTTAAGTTATTTTGAAAAAAAGCATATTTTTCAAAATTTAAATTTTTAAAAATTTTACTTTGATACCAATTTTTTTCAAAAATAAGCACTTTAAATCGATGAAACTTACAGATCATATAAACACAACATAAGTAAAATAATTTGTATAGCGGTAACGATTAATTTCATTTATGTTGCTAATTAGGGGGTGGTCTTCCCGATTTTTTTTTGCAAAAACAAAAGGGACCAACGTTGTTTTGAGCGTAACTTGCTCAAATTTAATGCTAGAAACTTTTTGTAAAAACAGAAATAAAGCTTTTTTTAAACACTTTAAAAAAGTTATAATGGGTTTTCCTAAAAAGCGCTTAATTTTTTAGATATTTCACGTCGAAATATTCTATTTGAAATTTGGTGAATATGAATCTATTTTTCATTGGCTATAACTCAGGTTTTACGAGATCCAGAGACCTAACATGTACACAATTTTTTTTACTTTTTTATAGGCTATATTTTTGCTAAGAACGTTTTTTTCGACAAGATACTTACTTTTTGAGTTATTTGCGAAAAACCATCTAAAAATGTGGTTATTTTGTTGAAAAATGAACATATTCACTCGCAAATAACTCGAAAAGTGTTGACTTGGCGAAAAATCTCTATAGAACAAAAGTTACTTAAAATTAGTCAGTTTACCCAATTCCGGACTTATTTTGGACATATATTTTTTCACCACCAAAAGGGGGTGAAAATCACCCCCAGGGCAAAAGCACACATCGGCACAATATCACTTTTTTCTTTGACATGTAAGCTATACGTATGTCAAATTTTATGTCAATCCAAGCGGTTCTTTAAAATTTAGAGCAAAAACCGTGAAAGAATGGACTATAATGTCAAAGCAAGAAAATGAAAAGCACCAATACAACAATTTGTTTTGTAATTAAACTCACACTATTGTCGAAAGTCAACATTCATAAAGAGGTGTATGTAATAATATAACGTACGTGAACCCATCTATGAGTTTGCATATCGCTGGCTTTGTTTGATGTTGTTTAATTAATGTATTCTTTTGAAAAGGAACAAGTGACTTTAGTTCATCATTTTTGTTCGGTGTGTAGAAAAGCAAAATAATGTAAAAATAATGTCATGTGCAAAGAGTCAGTGGACCGAAAAAATATCACTCATGTTATTTATTAATAAATACATATACAGGGTGAAAACACCATACATAAACACCAGAATGAAAACAATGGGAACCTTCTCTGGTTACACCTCCGAGGCTGCTACAATTTGCAAGCCATACGGATGCTGAGACTAAGGAAGATGAGGGAATTCTACAATTAGTCTTTTTGCTAGCAGTTGCCGCTAGGGCATCTATGCCATTTCGTTCGTTGCAATCCGGGACTACACGCTGGGGTTTGTTTTGGTTGGATCAGGGAGAGCAGCATATGTGCCTCCTGATGAGAGACTAATAAGTTTCGAAACCGGTAGGGGTGCTTGTAGCACTCTCTGATTGGACTAGAATATGGTTCGGCTGTGTTTTCGTTTTGCAACGAAATTGAAAATGGTTATTCATTTTTTTTTACCATTTTTGAACTTATCTTCCAAAAAGGACGATGTACTGTGGAATATAACCAATAAATGATTTGACAACTACACCTAAATTATTGCGAGCTAAATAATAAAATTTTAAATAACAATAATTATAATAAAAAGTCTGGTTATAAATCTGTTACGTAATAAATCAAACAAATTGGCCAGGTCGCGTACCAACATTTGACTATATTTTTGTACTGTGCACGGGAAGTTAATCAAATTGTAGCAAATTGGGATTAAAAATTAGTAGAATTATTGCAGATAGAATTTTACTGCGCCAGTGTCATAACTCACGTATATTCAAAATGCAAGCGAATAATTGCATGCACAGGTGGACAAAAATTTTTAATGAAATGGGGTGGGGAAAGTTCGTGCTATGACGCTTCGGATGTTTTGCGTCATATTTTCGCCAAACAGATGATTTCACGATTCTATAATCGAGTTACGCGGGATCAATTTTTTGCAAGGCTGTACACCAGAAAAAATTTAAAGAATATTTTTGAACTACAATGCTCTGTATAAATCTTGATTATATAATATATAGGGGAATCAATAGAGTTTTTGCTTACGGAAAAAATCAACCAAGATGTAATTTCGTTATGTAATTTTTTGTTATTTCATTAAGAAATGTTTAATAAACAACGTATCTCAAAAAGTTCTACTCCAGCAAGTGGGTGCTTCATTTTTTGTTAAACAAATGAACTGCGAAATTAGTTGTTTTTTAAATACCTACGAAAATATGAATCTTAGAAAACAACTGACTTGACCAGAAAATTTTGCACAAAAAACGTTATATAAAGATTTTTCTAAAATTAAATCTATAGCTTCTATAATTTTTTATTTATAACACTAAAGTTACCCTTCTCACAAACATTGGCGCACTGTATAGTAGCTTTCGCCGAATAGCACGATTGAATTATGTTAATATAATGCTTTAAATAAGTAATTGATCAAATTAAATTTTACAAATTGTAAATGAAATTATAGTTATAATAAAAAAAAAAAAGATATATGGCCATAAGTACGGTATGGGCGGAAAGGACTTACAGGAATTTTGTTTAAAAATGATTTAAAAATGTGTAACTAATACAATTTTACTTATAATTTGCACAACTTACCTTTCAAACATATTACTAAATGATGTTTATAAAAAAAATCTCAAAAAATGTAATTTTTGAAAACTTCATAGTTTTACAGAATTACTACCATTTTAAGAGGGCACTACTCAAGTTTGAATAGACATTATTACAATTTTATACGTGTTTTTTTAAAGCTTAAACTGTAATCTTTAAAATGCAATAAATCATTTTACTTTGGACATGAAATAAACAACTTCTTTTTGAGAAAATTAAGAAAGATAAAAAATGTAATAAAAAAACGAAAAATATCAGTTAAAAAAATGTTTGTACAAAGTCATCAAAACTTTTTTCTGTACAACTTACCTAAAACAACAAGCTTAAAAAATAATAAATGTTCAAAAAACGTTTTTGGGCTCTTATACAGTATGTCTGCGTAACTTAAAACCTATTGATAACTTTTTATTATCGGTTTTACGAAAAAAAAAATTACATAATAAATGTACTTACAATCAAAAAATGTATAAAAACATAAAAATTTGCATTGGCATCGAACCCGCGTATATTAGGGTAGTTAGGTTGGAAAGCAAGGCACGTTAGAATTTAGCCACTTAAGCACATCAGTCATGCGAGAAGATACACCAACTGAACGTTTTAAACTTTTTGACAGTTGCTTATTCTCTGAATTTAATCAAATTACATAGTTTGATTTTTGTGGAATTAAAATATTAAAATATGTACAACAAAACATAAAGTAAGAAAACAACATATTAGATGAAGATTGGTAGAAATTTTGTTGGTAATCAAATTATGTAAATCGAAGTATTATCTACTAGGTAGGTACATTTTACATTTTGCAAATAGGTATGTAATTTTTTATTACAATACTGAAACATTTACAATTACGTACCTGTTGCTTTTAAAAACTATTTAAAAAGTCACTACAATTATAAACTTGCTTTTGTCTCAGTCCTCACAACAATAAAACTAATATATCCATCATCCATCATCCAGCCTCAAAAGTCCAGTGCTGAACATAGGCCTCCTCCCCTCGTTTCCAACCCCATCTATCCTGCGCCGCCCTCATCCAGTTTTTATTTACCTTTCTTAAGTCGTCAGTCCATCTTGTAGGCGGTCGACCGACGCTTCTCTTGTCTTCTCTTGGCCTCCATTCCAATAACCTCTTCGTCCATCGCCCATCTGTCATTCTGGCTACGTGTCCTGCCCATCCCCACTTCAACCTGGCTATCCTCTCGATGACGTCAGTCACCTTTGTTCTTCTCCTGATTTCTTCGTTTCTGATTTTGTCTCGCAGAGTTATTCCTAACATTGACCGCTCCATTCTTCTCTGCGTGACTCTTAGTTTGATAGCCGAGGCTTTAGTTAAGGTAAGTGTTTCTGATCCGTACGTCAAGACTGGGAGGACGCACTGATCGAATACCTTTCTCTTTAGACATGTGGGTAACTCACTTTTAAAAGTTTCTCTCAGTTTTCCAAATGCTGCCCACCCAAGACCGATTCTTTTCTTCAGCTCATGAGTCTGGTTATCCCTGCCAATCGTAATTTCATGTCCCAGGTATTTATATCTATCTACGAGTTCTATTTCCTTCCCACCAATATGGTAGGGGAGCAAAGTATGCTAAATGTGCAGTCACTCGAGCGCTTTGGGGACCTATTGGGTTGTGAAGAGTAGGTCCTACAACCAAAAAAAGTGAAGTAAAGTTTTCCATTTTAGTGGGCGCTTGCCATTTTTTTATTTAATTTTCCATTTCCAACAATCGTTTTTTCCGATTATAACGCCATCTATCCATAATTCGAAAAAATGTTTCGAATAAAAGTTACTTATTTTTACGTAAGAAATCCAAATCTGCAATAAAAAATGAGGGCTCCTATTTAAGATTTTAAAGTAAGCCCCCACCCCACCTCCGTGGGGAGGTCGTCTTTGGTGCCATTCGATAGATTTTTCAAAAATATTGAATAAGTGTATTTTACAGTTTTTCGATCTGATGTTCATTTCGCGAAATATCGCGGGATTCGTATTTAAAATATTTAATTTACCCCCCACCCCTCTCCTTGGGAAGTCGTGTTTGGTATCATTCGATAGATTTTTAAAAAATATTGAGCACATATTTTTTAGTTTTTCGATCTGTCATTCATTTCGCGAAATATTCGCTTTTTTCTCGTGAAACTTTGGGACTCACCCATTTCCTTACGCCCGGTTCAAATAGTCAGATTTTTGAAATAAACACTCTTTTGCATGCACTTAACTTACCTTATCTTAATCTGACAATTTCGAGTTTTTTTAAGGATAGATTTTTTTTTTCGGGCCCCCCTTAACGAACTCCCCTGTGTTAAGAGCCAATATATAGTAGAGGTACATCTGCAGGGTACCAGGTTTCTCCCCATATGCTAATCTGACGCGCTCGAGTAACTGCAAAAATCCCCGCTTGGGCTCCCCTACCAATACTGATGTTCTGGTTGGGTACCAAATTTGTCATTATTTTTGTTTTTGAGATGTTTATATTTAAACCAACATTTTCTGTAGCTACAACGAGTTCTTGTACCATCTCTCTTGCGATACCTAGATCCTCAGCTACTATGACTATATCATCGGTGAAACGTAAGTTGTTTAGGTATTCTCCATCTATTTTTATTCCCTTTGTCATCCAATCCAAACTCTTGAAAGCATGTTCTAAGACCGTATTAAAAAGTTTAGGTGACATTGGGTCTCCTTGTCTAACCCCTCGTTCTATTTTTATGCGATTACTGTTAGTATGTAATTTGACAGTGGTTGTTGCCTGTAAGTATATTTTGTGTAATAATTTTGTATACCTATAATCTAGCCTGCATTCTTTAAGCGCCTGTAATATTTTGCTAAGTTCAACTGTATCAAAGGCTTTATGAAAATCGATAAAAACTAGAACTAGGGGTTTATTGTATTCCACTACTTTCTCTATCAGGGTTTTTATACTTTGTAGATGGTCATTTGTTCCGTAATTTTTTCGGAATCCTGCCTGTTCTCTTGGTTGATAAGTCTCTAACTTTCTTTCCATTCTCTTAACTATTATTCGCGTAAATAACTTATATAAATGGCTGAGGAGGCTAATCGGTCTGTAATTCTCTAAATTGGCTTTGTCTCCTGCTTTGTGTAATAGAATCATAGTAGCGTTGTTCCAGTCTGTTGGAATATTGGCGTTGTGAAGGCAGATATTGAAAAGTTGTTTAATTTTTTCAAGTACATAGTATATTTCCTCCAATTTTTAGTGCTTCTGATACTATTCCATCTTCACCTGGGGTTCGATTATTTTTCATTTTCTTCAGAGCCTCTTTGATTTCTGATTTTGTTATATCGGGCATTAAATCCGATCCTTGATTTAATACCCCAGTTTTTACTGTAATTGGAGGTTGCGCATTGTCATCTTTTTTTCTTGATTTGTATAACTCTGTGTAGAACTCTTCGACTATTGTTAATATTTCATCTCTGTTTGTAGTTTCTTTTCCAGTTCTGTTTCTTAGTTTGTTGATTTCTATTTTTCCTTTTTGTACGCTTACGTTCTTCAAAACTTTCATGTTCTTATTTTGCTCTATTGCTTGTTTTGTTTTTTCTACATTGTAGTTTCTTATGTCTTTTCATATTGACTTTGTGATAGTCTTATTTATTTGATTTGGCGCTTCTTTGCTGGAACTTGTATCTCCTTTCATCTGTCGTCTTAGTTCTATAAGGGTTTTAGTAGGTTGACTTAGTTTTTCATCTTTTTGGTTTGTTGGACAGTATTTAGTTTGAGCCTGTTGTATTATGGTGATTATTTGCTTGTTCAGTATATTAATGTCTGTTGTTGTTGTATCTTTTAATGTATCATCTTTTTGGTTTGTTGGACAGTATTTAGTTTGAGCCTGTTGTATTGTGGTGATTATTTGCTTGTTCAGTATATTAATGTCTGTTGTTGTATCTTTCAATGTATCATTAATATATTTTTCGAACTCCTGAATATTAGTTGGTTTTACCCATTTCTTTGGGTGTTTCTTATTTATCATTTTGAGTCTTTCCTTTTCGATCGATATCGTTATTTTAGCTCTTACTAACCTGTGATCACTGCTTGTGCTGAACTGGTTTAACACATTTACGTCTTTAAATAATTCTTTTTTATTTGTTAAGAAATAGTCGATTTCGTTCCTTGTTTTTCCATCTGGACTTTCCCAGGTCCATCTTCTGTGTTTTTTCTTTTTAAAGAAGCTGTTCATTTGATAGAGATTGTTTTCCAAAAGAAAAGTTAACAGTTGTTTGCCTCTATCATTTCTGCCTTCGCTTCCAAAATTTCCCAATATTATTTCAGAGGGGTCTTCCTTGGTACCTATTTTGGCGTTGAAATCACCGCCTATTATTAAGAAGTGGCCAGGATTTTCCTTGATTGCACAGGATATTTGGTCGTAGAATATTTGGACTTCTTCATCTGAATGGCCTGTAGTAAGTGCGTATACTTGAATGAACTTTAGGATATATCTGGTGCTCATTTTGATGTTTAAGTAGACCACCCTTGTTGATATTTGGTTTATTGACACAATTCTGTTCGCAATTCTTTTGTGAACAAAGAAGCCGACTCCTCCGACTGTCGATTCCTCTTCTCCTTTGTAGTACCACAGATGGCCTGATGGGAGTGAGATAAGATTCTCTCCTTTTTTTCTAACTTCGCTGATACCCACAATATCCCAGTTCACTTTTGAAAGTTCTTCCTCAATTTCTTCGAACCTTTCTTCGGTAGAGAGCGACCGAGCATTATATGTGGCGATGTTGAGGTTTATATTTTTGACGCACTTTGAATAGGGTTGGTTTACACTGGTCGGGTTTGTGGCATTTAAACACCGTGCTTGCCTTGCATGTTGGTGAGTATTCATATTTATTCCCACGAGTAGCTGGGGATCGTTGTCGATTCCTGTAGAGCCCCGCGTACAGAAACAAGGCTAATTTTCAATGGGATTTCGCCCGGTGTCCCAAGAGCATCGTTAAGCGCTGGTTTCCTCGAAAGCGGTGCCGACAACCTCCGATCGTAACACTGCGATGAATGACATCATAAAAATCTGTACCATGCAAAATAATAGCGTTGGTTTCCAAGGATGCGTTGGAAGCCACCGTTTGCTGAGCTTGCACGTTCCATTGCCCCAGTGAAGAACCTTGAATTTTTGTTGATCGAAAACGTTTTGTTGTGATGTAGCCCTTTTAAGGCATTTTTAATAAAAAAATTTTATACCTTTTACAAAGGATTTCTTTCCAATTTTCTTGAATTTTTCACCGTAATCTGACGTAATTCATCGCAGTGCTACGGTCGCTGTTTCTCGGTGCCGCTTTCGAGGAAACCCAGGCTTTAGCGGCCGCGTGACGTGCGACCATTCAGTTTTTAGCACGATAGCTTCCACCTTAACTTACGGATTTTTTGCATCTGGTTTTCTCCATATTTTGTTGAGTAAGATGGGGAGGGAAAAAGGTGTATATGGGAAGAATCTGTAGTAGAAAGAAGTATAGTGACCCGTCTGCCTTCGGAAACCTAATCGCCATTCGGGGTCGAAAAAAAACAAGAGTTAGCCAAGAGAGGCTGATAGAAAAGATTAAAGACATTTCACTCAAGACAAGTTGAAGAAGAGTAAAATGTGAAGGCCCTTATGATCCGCCAGGTGCGTTTCATAAGCGTATGAGTGTTGGTACGCTTTGTGTTCCCGCTCATACTTCGGGGTGTTGACTACAGACTGTATGGCTCGTCCAGCATGCCATAGCATGGAGGATAAGGTTCACGTAATTTTTACAATGTAGACACCCTAAACTCCATGGTCTGACATATCTGACATATCAAAACTAATATACACAACATTTGTTTACCCATAACCGCCATATTGAACAATTGTTGACAGGTTATTGTAATTACCCAATCAGAGCACATATAACGTTTCAGCTGCGCCCAGGACCAAGACTTTTGATGAATTCGCGCACATATAAATTTACTCCCAAACACACCTAAAGAAGTGTAACTTCAAAAATTTTGGTTTTCAACCCCTATCAAAAAAGGGCTGTATCTCATAGAATAATAAAGATATAAACAAAAATGTAGACCAATGTTTAAGGTTAAACTACTGAAACAACATGGAGGGGATGTAGAAGTGTAAACTTTTTCTTATAATAATAGATACTTTCAACTACGTATTCGCAAATTTTCATTCTTCCTTTATTTTTTTTTACGGTTTCGTAAAGTGTTGTGCTCTTTGATGGGGCTACTGGTAATTAGAAATATCGATAACCTTTATCTAATTTTATGTAGATCCTATTAATTGATACTACTGTTATCGTGTAAGAATATAAACGTATTCCCAAAATTAAGTTATTAAGAACGGCGGGCTTCGAAATCTCAATCTGCATGAGTTTTCTTTGTGAAACGCCTTTCGGTTACCGAATTCGGATCAGATTGTATCAGTAAATCGAATGAATACACTGAATTTATGTAGTATGGCTGTAGAAAACGGTATGCGTACTCCACTTGTACGTGTTAAGATTCCAACATTGCACCCTTGTTTTGTCACTAAATTACACAGGAGACAGTAATCTCTTTAGACAGCTACTAATTTAATGCCGCCGCTCCACCCCCTATGTTGCACCTTACTCAGCTATTTATCGCTCTATTAGCGTCCTCAGGTTTTGCGCCATCCTGAAACTCCTCCTGTACAGCGATGAAGAAAATTAAGGGTTCCGGTTTGCAAAAGGTACGTGCAGCGTCGAGAAAAATCTTAGTTCGAAATAGTTTAACTAGTTTCTAATAGAAAAACAACAAAAGGTTTTTGTGTTCCGATAATAAACCAAATACACTCATGCACAAGTACACACCTCGGATAAGTCTAGGGATATTTTTATAAAGAGACGTAATTTCTTCTTTAATTGTTTTGAATAAATAATAATCGATTTGTAGTGATTAATAGTATTTAATATACAACAAAATTTATTGAAATGTCAAAAATAAAGAGAATGCCATCACAAAATATGGTAGTAATAAAACAAATAGAGCAGTAAGGATCTGTGAAAAAACGTCTATTTTTGGATGTGAAAGGTGGCATTCGGATTTTTGCAGATAAAGTTAGGTGGCACCTTCAGTAATAATAATTGACTTATGCTCCTTCTCAAATATGCCCGGAACATTAATAAAAAAATTAAAATATTTAAAAATTTCGAAAAACGTCGATTTTTTCTGCTTTGTTTTCTTATAACTTTAAAACGAATCGTTTTGGAACAAAGTCGTAGATAAATAAAATAAAGATAATTGAATTTTGTATGATATACGACTGGTCAAAAATGTCTTAACGTATTACCTTTTCTGCAATATAGCAATAAATACAAAATAAGGGGGCAAAATACGCCTGTTGTTACAGGCGTATTTTTTAACATTTTTTGCTTAGAATTACCCAAGAAATACAAAAAAATGTTTTATTTTGCGAAAAATCGATGTTATGTAATTTCTCAAGTTTTATTTTGCGAAAAATCGATGTTATGTAATTCCTCAAGTTCTTTGTTTATAACAATCTTATCGACATCCGGATCAACTGTTACCCAAAAAAATCGTGTTCTACTGGTCAAAAAATACATAAAAATCTTGGGTAAGTCCATCTAAACAAAGGAGCCCGTAGCACCCCCTCCTGGCCACAGGACTAATTTGTTTATAAGCCAAAAAATTGTTTATAACTTTAAAACATTGCTGAGGCTGCTTAAACAATCCGGAGTGCTTCTTTATATGTAAAAAAATTGACAAATCTTTGTATGTTCTAGTTTTTGTTGTGCAAGATTTTAAAAAATTTTAATTTAAAAAAAAAGTTTAGATTGCAAAATTATTATTCAAAATCTAGTAAGTCAATTTTAATGAAATTTGGTGTACGGTTTTAGCACATTACAAAAATTTTCTAAGCGAATTAGGAAGGTTCCAAGTGTAACCTAAGTGATGGAAAATCATTGAATAAGGACAGGCTTGTTTTGCCCCCTTATTTTATATTTATTGCTATTTTGCAGCAAGGGTGATAAATTAAGACATTTTTAACCAATCGCATCTGATAAAAAATTTAATTATCTTTGTTTTATTCCTATACGACTTTGTTCCAAAATGAATCGTTTTAAAGTTATAAGCAAAAAAATAGAAAAAATCGAAATTTTTTGAAATGTTTAAATATTTTATTTTTTTATTAATGTTCCGGGCATATTTGAGAAGGAGCATAAATCAATTATTATTAACGAAGTTATCACCTAACTTCATCCGCAAAAATCAGAATGCCACCTCTCACATCCACCTAAAAACAGATCCTTACTGGTCTAAAATAATGTGTGTGTACTTTGTACGCACGTAAGAAGTTATACTTCTATTATATGATTTCAATGAAATAAATATACTTAAAACAGTTTATTTTTATTTTATTTAAGTATTAAACTAATTTGAATGCTTACCATTTTCCAAAAATAAAAAAAAGAATAAGAACGGTCCGGATTTGAACCACAGACCTCTCGATCCCTAGCCGAATACTATACCAATAAGGCTACGAGCCCTCTGTGTAGTCTCGGACATAATGACAATTCATGGTAACAAACAGACGAAGTGAAGTAAATTTAATTTAAATGTTTTAATAATAATACAATAGGAATAGCCGAACTGAACCGACCACTGGACTTGTGCGTAGTCGGTTCAGTTCGGCTATCCCTATTATTCCGTTCCGCGGAACCTTAAGTTCGTTTTACGGCTACTGCTGGCGTAAACTTGTCGCTCGTGGAGCCGTTCGCTTAATCGCGGGTGTCACAAATGCGTGGTTGCTGTATCAAAAATTTAGTTGTGATCTGAAAATTACGTTAGTAGATATTATTCACTACGATGTGAACTCCTAGCCGACAGCAATAGAAATGAGCAATCCCTTCCACTTTTCAATTTGTTCTACGCGCAACCCGCCAGCACTCACTTTTCGGATTGTAACAACATAACAAAATAAAATTAGGCCAGTAGCAGCTCCATCTCTTATCGAACCGCAAAACTTATTGAACGGTCTAGTATTTTGAACTTAAAAGTTTGACGCTTGTTCATAAAGATAAACCATGCTTTAGATCAGTGATTCCCAAAGTGGTCCAGGTGGATCCCCAGGGGTCCACGAGGGACTCGACGGGGGTCTACGTTGGCGTGAAATAAAAATGGGGGTTCACAAGTTGTAAGTGGGGGTCCACGAAAATTTTATAGTGATTTGGTATTTATTTAAACAAATTTCCATTTTTTTCGTAATATATCGATGGAAATGAATGGAAAAAATAATGTTTTAATAGTATGGACGCAAGAATGTCATTATAACGCATTATAATAAATTATTTTGATTAAAAATTTTATTTTTGTGTAGAAACGTTAAAATACCGTTTTTTATATTTTGCTCCATTCCCCAAAAACATGTCCTTCGATTTGACTGAAAATTTGCCCACAGATAGCCAAAACAGAAGACTTTAAGTGGTTAAAGTTTTTTTTATAGTTATACTATATATAAAAAAACGCGTGGAATAATATCAGAGTCAAAAATATAGGCGTCTGCTTTAAGTACAATGAACTCAGAAAATATCGACCGTACGAAAAAAATGGTTAAAAAAATTGTAATAGGTAATTAGTGTAAACACAATTTATTTGGAACAATTTCAGTTCCTAAATTTTTTGTCGAAAAGTTGAAAATGGCGGAGATATTGAACAAAAACCACTGCTATCAAACCAATCAGGTTTTATGCTCGCGCCTTTACAGCATACGTACTACCTGAAATAGTGATTTATTTAGCAAAAAAATGAAAGAGATTAAAATTGTATAACATTTAATTTTGTTCATTTTTGTATAGGTACATTTTTGTTATAAAACTAATAATAAACGAGATAATTCAATAATTATGCTCTGTCACTATTTCGCCCCATAACTCGGAAAATATCGACGGCACAAAAAAATTTTTAGTAAAAGAAATTACTTATAGGAAATCATATTTTCAACAATTTCAGTCCTTACACTTTTTGTCGGAAAGTTAAAAATGGCGGAGATATTGAGCAAAAACGGTTCTCCTTTAAAATCAAGATGGCGGCTAACGCAACGGCAGAATTCATTCGCGATTTTAAATTTACACTAATATTGACCCCCTAAAGCTTAGAAAAATAGAATCTTGCTTGGGTAGCTCGGCATGCAAGATTAAATGCTAACCCGCCTGGACTATATAATTTTGACTCTGATATTAATGCATGTAACTTTTCTTGTATTGTAAAACTATATAAATTCTTTTAACAACTTAAAGTCCTGTGTTTTGACTATCTCTAGGCAAATTTTCAGCCAAATAGAAGATCATGTATTTTGGGAATGGAGGTAAATGTAAAAAAACAGTATTCTACAGGTTTTCTACCCTAAAATTTGATCAAAAACATGTTTTAAATAAAGAAACTTGTTATAATGCCTAATAATCACATTTTTGAGTCCCTTCTATTAAAACATTATTTTTCCATTGGTACTTTACAATAAAAAATGCGAGGTTTAAATAAATTCCAAATCACTGTAAAATCGCTTGGAATGATATTTTGAGCAAAAAAGAAGAAGAAAAAGTCGGTTCGACCGTCATTAATGTCTTATTTTTTCCACCCAAATCCACCAACCCCCCAGGCAATTTTCTAGACCCCCCACTGACGTGCACAGCTACGAAATATCACTTCTGCTGGGGGTCCACCGAAACCAGTAAAATTTTTAAAGTGGTCTACGAGAAAAATTAGTTTGGGAACCTCTGCTTTAGATTGCTGTTATCGTGCTCACTATAAATGCACCAGATATCATAATTAGTTCGAAATTGAGTGATAAATTTTTTTTTTTAAATTTTCCATACTACGGATGTTGGGATGCCAATTCGTTATCTGTTCAAACAATGAATTATGGCACTTCAATTAAAAAGCCATTCATTATATCGGTGTGAGAATGTAGGTGCTTCATTAATACACTGCATTATTGATGATTCGTCAGATTTATTCCATTCAAATTTTTACTGTGTCTATTGCCCTGTAGTATTGTATAAATAAATTAATATTCAAAGTACTGCATAGTTTTCACATTTCAGCTGTCATGATATCCACTATTCTCTGATGAGTTCAAAATTTGTAAAGAGAGACACAGTTCGGACGCTGAATGCATTTATGGTGTTCTGCGTCAATCATTTCTCTATTCAATTAGAATATTTTATTAATTAAAATCTAGCCAGTGAAAATTCCGTAATCTGTTTATTTAATCTGGTTATTAAATGACACAAAATGATTTATATCACATCATTCTTCGCTTTATAACTATTTGTTCATTAGTAGTAATTTAATCATTTTGGTTGGCTAATGAACATTTTTGTTATGTTTTGTGTATATTGGTTATTTGTAAACGGTATTAATTAAATCCACTTATATTGGATTTGCAATAGAAATAAACATTTACAGAGATACTACCAAGGGTTAATATATAGGGTGTCACAAAAAGGTAGGTCATAAATTAAATCACATATTCTGGGACCTAAAATAGTTGTATTGAACCTACCTTACATCGGTACAAATGTGCACATAAAAAAAGTTACAGACCTTTGAAGTTACAAAATAAAAATCGATTTTTTCCAATATGTCGAAAACTATTAGAGATTTTTTATTGAAAATGGATAAGTATCAGGATCTTAAAAAAATAAGCGTGAAAGGACCCCGCACAAACGTTATGGAAAATAGGTCCCAGTGGATTTCGTTCATACCTTGGGAAAATACTCTTTGAAGCATCCTGATAAAAAGTTCTCATGGGCACAACTCAATCGTATGAAGGATTTTCAAGATATAGAGGTCCAAACTCGGAAAATATAAGATTTACGGGGTATTCCAATTCCTTGAGTTACTGGTTATTTGGCAACATGTAGAAGTTTGGATCAAGGAAAAGTACTAGTAGTCTAGGATTTCTTCCTGGCTATCCAATGGCGACCTTTACTTTGACCTTGACCTTCAACGAACGTCATATTCTAGAGTTTTGAGGGTTTTAGGCACTAAATTGATATAAACAGATTGCTCATGGGTTTTTGGGATCGCAAAACACGAATATGCCATCAGAATTGCCCTCAGGATGGATGACGTGGTGGCCAGGGCCACTGCAAGGGACGTCATCTTCTAGAGTTTCGATGGTTTTCGGCATTTAATTGATGCAAATGAATTACTGGAGGGTTTTTTGAGGTCGCTAAACACGAATATGCCACCAGAACCGACTTCCGGAGCACCTGGTTTCCAAGGTCAATGAAAGGGGCTCCTGGAGTTTCGAGGGTCTTTGGTACTACATTGATGCAAACGGATTAATTATAGGTTTCTGGGGTTGCTGAACACGAATACGTGATCACATTGTGCCGTAGACACAATGTGATTCGTGGATCGGATCTGATAGTGTATGCATGTTTAGCAACCCCAAAAACCTAGGAGTAATCCATTTGATTCCTCCGAAACTCCAGAAGATAACCTGTCTTAGGCACCAGGTGCTCCTGTGTCTGTGCTGATCACGTATTCGTGTTCAGCAACCCCAAAAGCCTATAACTAATCCGTTTGCATTAATGTAGTACCAAAGACCCTCGAAACTCCAGAAGCCCCTTTCATTGACCTTGGAAATCAGGTGCACCGGGAGTCGTTTCTGGTGGCATATTCGTGTATAGCGACCTCAAAAAACCCTCCAATAATTCATTTGCATCAATTAAATGCCGAAAACCATCGAAACTCTAGAAGATGACGCCCTTGCAGAGGCCCTGGCCACCACGTCATCCGGAGGGCAATTCTGATGGCATATTCGTGTTTAGCGATCTCAAAAACCCACGAGTAATCTGTTTATATCAATTGAATGCCGAAAACGCTCGAAACTCTAGAAGATGACGTCCGTTGAAGGTCAAGGTCAAAGTAAAGGTCGCCATTGGATAGCTAGGAAAAAATCCTAGACTACTAGTACTTTTGCTTGATCCAAACTTCTACATGTTGCCAAATAACCAGTAAGTCACGGAATTGGAATACCCCGTAAAGCTTAGAATTTTCCGAGTTTGGACCTTTATATCTTGAAAATCCTTCATACGATTGAGTTGTGCCCATGAGAACTTTTTATCAGGATGCTTCAAAGAGTGTTTTCATAAAGTATGAACGAAATCCACTGGGACCTATTTTCCATAAGGTTTGTGCGGGGTCCTTTGTGCACCCCATACAAAATTTCTGGGGTTTTGTTCCCTTGAAACCTTCCCTAACATTTGTGTGTTCCAATTAAACTATTATTGTGGTACTATTAGTTAAACACGATGTTTTTAAAACTTTATTGTCTCTTGGTATTTTTTGGATAAGCCAGTTTTTATCGACATGGGGCTTCTTTTTCAATATGTTTACATAAAAATTTTATGGGGATTTTGTTCCCTTAAACCCCCAAATGTTTGTGTACGTTCCAATTAAATGATTATTGTGGTACCATTAGTTAAATACAATGTTTTTAAAACTTTTTGTCTCTTAGTATTTTTTCGATAAGCCAGTTTTTATCGAGATGCAGCTTCTTTTTTAATATGTATCAAAATACATATACCTAAAAATTAAATATTATTAAGTACCAGGTCTCTATAATCTTACTTTACCATTTACAAAATATGTGGTGGATTTACAAATTTTTATAATCTCGATAAAAAATGGCTTACCGAAAAAGTACTAAAAGGCAAAAAAGTTTTCAAAACATTGTACTTAACCTCCATTTTCAACTATTGTTTTATTCAAATCTCATAAAATAGTATTAATTAATTTAGTTTTATGGTTCAGAAAATAGTTGGAGAGACAGGTTTGTTTGCTTCTTTCATTCTTCTTCTTCTTCTTCTTTGTCTTCTTTTTTTCTTCTTAGTTTTCTTCTTCTTTTTCGTCTTCTTTTCCTTCTTCGTGTGCCATGTTCAATTATTGTGCGTTGGCTATCAAATTGGCTATACTAATTATATTGACGGTAGCTCGCTAGAGGAATGCAGAAGATCTGTTAAACCATTCCTTCAGGTTTCTTCTTCGACCTGGTCAATCGAGTTCCGCCTATTTTGACTTGTATTATCAAAACTAAAGTATATTATTTATCTCTGGGTGACGCCTAGCATGAAAAAAATATTACAACTTCACTATAACTCTTCGTTTCCTCTATTATTTGTAACTGTTACTCCAAGGTACTCCAATTCTGTTACCTGTTCAAATTTATACTTTTTCTCATTCGTCCTTAAACATTCCCCAACCCCACCTTTCATTTCCATTTTGTTGGTTTTTTTCTTGATTTATAGTGCGACCATGTTATATCTATGTAGCTTCTTCAAATTCTGTGAATATTTTTTATCTATATCTATAATTAGTATATTATTTATCTCTGGGTGACGCCTAGCATGTAAAAAATATTACAACTTCACTATAACTCTTCGTTTCCTCTATTATTTGTAACTGTTACTCCAATTCTGTTACCTGTTCAAATTTATACTTTTTCTCATTCGTCCTTAAACATTCCCCAACCCCCCCTTTCATTTCCATTTTGTTGGTTTTTTTCTTGATTTATAGTGCGACCATGTTATATCTATGTAGCTTCTTCAAATTCTGTGAATATTTTTTATCTATATCTATAATTAGTATATTATTTATCTCTGGGTGACGCCTAGCATGTAAAAAATATTACAACTTCACTATAACTCTTCGTTTCCTCTATTATTTGTAACTGTTACTCCAATTCTGTTACCTGTTCAAATTTATACTTTTTCTCATTCGTCCTTAAACATTCCCCAACCCCCCCTTTCATTTCCATTTTGTTGGTTTTTTTCTTGATTTATAGTGCGACCATGTTATATCTATGTAGCTTCTTCAAATTCTGTGAATATTTTTTATCTATATCTATAATTAGTATATTATTTATCTCTGGGTGACGCCTAGCATGTAAAAAATATTACAACTTCACTATAACTCTTCGTTTCCTCTATTATTTGTAACTGTTACTCCAAGGTACTCCAATTCTGTTACCTGTTCAAATTTATACTTTTTCTCATTCGTCCTTAAACATTCCCCAACCCCCCCTTTCATTTCCATTTTGTTGGTTTTTTCTTGATTTATAGTGCGACCATGTTATATCTATGTAGCTTCTTCAAATTCTGTGAATATTTTTCAAAGTTATATTCTTGACTCCTCTAATTATCTTTTCTAATTAGTATAGTTTTCTCCTAAGTTTTGCAACCGCGATATTTTTTTCCCTTTTGACTCCATGTTGCAAATGTATGGGTCATGGGTACAAATAATCTCCGCTTAAAAATGATAGTGTTATACATAGTCACACGTACGTCAATAACAAAATTCTGCATTTATTCCTGAACTGGTTTTATACCAATCAATATTTCGTCGTAATTGTTATGGAGCACTCTGTCGTCGGTTTGTCTAGGACAAACACAAATTGGTGATAGCTCTGAACTCGCAACTTTGCCATAAAATGTTTCGTGTCACAACAAAACTATAAAACGGCAATATCCAGTGGAATGGGTTTTATTTAATTTCAGTCTTTAAAAATGCAGAAACACCGTTCCCTAACATGTAGTACAGATATTGATAACTACTGTAAACTTCCATAGGCGACACGTTACAGAGGGAATTTTTAGGAGTCTGTAATATATCGGGACGCTCTATTGCAATCAGCGAGCAATAGTAAGAATTGAAAAGGAAACATCTGAAGAAACGGAAATAAAGAGAGGAGTCAGGCAACGCTACATACTATCACCTCTATTATTTAACGCTTATTCTGAAGAGGTAATTCGAGAAACTCTGGAAGATGAAACAGTCGACATAAGAGTAAATGGAATCTTAGTTCACAACATCAGATATGCAGACAGGAGCGGTTTCTCCATTGGTTCACTTGTGCAGTGAACACCCAATCAAATTTCAATAAACTACATATTTTTAAAAATCTCATAAATATCATTAAAATATTTTTTCTTAAATCTCATAAATATCATAGTATCATTAAAATATAACTGTATTTATTAATCACATAATTTGTTTGCACAACACCGCTACGCTAGATGCACGTGGTAAGTGCAGAATTCAAATTGAACCCAGCCACTATACAGTAACCCTATAGAAGAACGAGAGCTCTTAAATCCGTGAACCAGGGATTCTCCTATCTTAAAACATTAACGATTTGTGCACTGCACACAGAGACCGGGGCGCGTATTTCCGTTTACGTGTCCATTTCAAGACATTGCGGTTTTGAAACGGACACCGAAACGGTGATACATATCTAGTTCCAAAAAGGTGTTGATTTGAAAGCGCCAACCCCCGAAATGTGCACGGGTTTGTACCGAAACATGTGGCGTTGAATTCTACAAATAAGTGCATAGAACTAATAGGTCTATTATCATTTGCCGTCTAATTTGTCGCAACTAAAAACTCCATCGAATATTATATCATTTATTTGTGAAAATAATATTATAAGATCTCGAAAAATCCGTGTATGTACTAGTGATGTAACGAATATTCGTATTCGCATTCGCATTCGCGAATATTCGCATGTTTTTGCATATTCGCATTCGCATCCGCATTCGCGAAATTTGTGCGAATGTTTTGCGAATATGAAAACCAGAAAAAAAAATAATTTTAAGATAATATTAGGTTAATAAAATAAAAATCTATTCACTTCTCATCTTTTTTATTAAGAAAAGGTAACTTAACCTCAAACATGCAGCTACTCTCAATTGGAAATATGCAGGAGACAACAGCAGACAAAGAGACGGAAGATGGAATGAAGCGATAACTCACTGGAGACCTTGGGACTACAAAAGAGGAAGGGTCAGACCACAGACGAGATGGTCGAATAACCGAAAAAGATACGCAGGGACCAGATCGACAGCATTAGCACTGAACCGAGAAGAGTGGAAAAATAAGGGACAATACGTTCCAACGTTCAACTTTAGACAAATGAAGGGCAATAGATAGATAGAACTTAACCTTGTATAATCACATTATCAGCCTTCACTTTTTTTTATTATTTGGTATTATCTAATAAAGCTTCAGATTGATTTATACTAAATATCAATTAACTTTTCATTATAAATTTAGGAAACATTACAAAAATAGAAACAAATTTAAAAAAACTGCATATTCGCATTCGCATCCGCATTCGCGAATGTCGGTAGCAGATATTCGCATTCGCATTCGTATTCGCGAATGTTCAAAAAATGACATTCGTTACAACACTAGTATGTACAGCCTACATCGATCGCTCGACGCAAAGATAGAGGCTTACCTTGTAGTGGAAGAATTCAATCAGGCAGACCTACAAAAGCAGAATCCCAAAAAAGGAAACATAATATTTCATTAAACATTAAAAACAATGAATCTGTTGCAAGAAACATTAATACCATTGTTATAATGTACGTTTGCAAAAAAAATTACTTTCAAATAAATGTACCTATTTGTGTTTCATACTACATACTTCAAACATTTTTACACCATTAGGTATAACAGACCGACTCCTTACTACCAATACCTCCTATATACCAATTTTATGCAAAATGATATATTTACATAAAAAAATTATGATTTTTCCCTCGATATCTAGCCTTCCTATTGTATGTTGCTTAGAATTAATCATGAACTTGGTTTTCTTAACGTTCATTCGTAGTTCATATTTTATACTGACGATGTAATATATTTAGGTACTAATCGTTGCAGTGCTTTTAAACTGTCTGCAAAAATAGCGGTGTCGTCTGCGAATCTTATGTTTTTCAAGATTTCTCCGTTTATTGATATACCCTGTTCTTTCTCTGATATTCCTTCATTAAAAATAGCTAAATATATGTTTGCTGAACAATAATTGTTTAGCTGAAACTAAAATATGTTTTTAATATAACACTTTTAGTACCTACTTATATTGTTGTGCATTACTACAAAATGTATACGTATCGTAATAGTTTATTTTGACAGGATATTTTGGCACTACTTTGAGTTTTTTGAACAATTATAAAGAAAAAAAGAAGGTAACTTTGGTAACAAAAAACAAAATTGTTTTATTTCCACAGATCCAATGAATGATAATTTGTTATTCTGCAGATAGGCGCTATTTGTGATAAACAGTTCAAATAAAATACAATAATGTTACAACTTAACACGTATTTGTGATAATTTTACGCGCGAAGTTCTTTTACAAACCAGTGCGCATTTCAAAATTAAACGTCTTGAAATGGACACGTATTTGAAAGCAGATATGCTCCGCCGTTTACGTGCCGATTTCAAAACTACCCGGTCTTGAAATGAACACGGAAACGTAAATACGCGACCGGGGCGAAGCGTTTCGATTCACAGTTTGGCATTTTCTTTTGTGGGATTTTATTAAATACAATATTGGTAGGTAGATTTTTTAGGATGGTGGAGCCTTATTCAGTGAAGTTTATAAAAGAAAATGCAAATAATTTTGAAAATCGACTTCTTATAAAAAGAATGGACTAACTTGGCCGGAGATAAACTTGGTACAAGAATGTGCAATAAGAAACAAAAAGTTTAAACATTGTTTTAAAGTTGAACAATATAGAAAAACTTAGTGATTATGTGGGTGTGATAAACTACATTCTTTATTTTGTTTTCCATGTTTAGTATTTTCAAAGAATAAAACTATAATTACAATCTCGGTCTTTGGATGCCGTTAAAATAAACGGATTTTTAAACAGTTTTGACAAAGCCATTTCATTATTCGTAACTTCTGCCTCCACCTTCACCACCGAAGAAGCGCCATCATTCAGTAGGTATCATATTCTGCACAAAACAAAAAAAAGTGTGTGACATCCTGACTAATCGGGTCAAAGATAGGTTTCATTTTACAGAACATCTTTTGGCGAGGTCCCAAAAATTTTTCGCCTGCGGCGCTTATTCACCGTTTGTATAATTACATTCTTTAATTGAACACCTTCCTTAAACTACCACGAGCCGCCACTGTATGCAGATGATACAGTAATAATAGCCGATAGTTGACAAGACCTGGAAAGACTCACGAGTAAAATAGTAAGGTGTAGTAGGGAGTACGGACTCTCTCTCATCATCATCATCATCATCATCAGTGGCGTTACAGCTCTTTATGAGCCAAAGCCTTCTTCAGAACAATCCTCCATTCGCCCCTGTCTCTGGCAACTCTTCACCATGCTCTAATTCCAATAGATTTTAAAAAGACTAAGTTTATGAAAATTAGTAAAAACAACCATAATACTAACGAAATCTTGATAGTAGTGGGCCAGCAGATCGAAAGAGTAAAAAGGTACACTTACCTAAAAACACTTATAACAGAAAATAATGACTACACTGCAGAAATCAAAGTCAGAATCGAAAAAGCACGGTATAATTTTATGAAAATGAAAAAGGTCCTATGTATAGTAAAGATTTAACATTAGCTCTTAAAGTACGCCTAACAAAATGTTACGTATACAGTGTACTCTAGTATAGAGTGGAATCATGGATGTTAAATATAGAGACAATGAGACGACTTAACGCCTTTGAAATTTGGACCTATAGAAGAATTGTGGGGGTGTCATGGGTAGATAGAGTTACGAACAATGAAGTATTGAGAAGAATAGGTAAAGAGAAGGAAGCTGAACTTACAATTAAAGAAAGAAAGCTACAGTATCTCGTCTCGGACATGTGATGCGAGGCGAGAAGTACGGCATCCTGCGACTCATAATGCGAGGAAAGATAGATGGCAGAAGTAGCATCGGAAGAAGACGAATTTCATGGCTGAAGAACCTGAGAGAATGGTTTGGATGTAGCTCAAAACAACTATTTAGAGCTACTTCCTCAAAAATTAAAATAATAATAATAACAATGGAGTTTATTTGTAGCAACTAACAGCATAATAAATAAACCCAGTTTCTCACTGAAGTTGTCACATAGACTACAACTTGTGCGTGAGGGTTAAATTTTGATTAAGCATATTAAATAACATTAATTTATCTTATAGGTTAACAAAAAGGAATAAAATATAATAAAATAGCTATGATGATTGCCAAAAAATAATTATGTCTTAATTGTTCCAAATGTTCACCATTCATCTCAATACATTTCAAATTACCTTTTTCGATTGAATTAATAATGCGAGCAAACATCGAGAAACCGCAATTGTTTGAGATTTTGAAGTTTTGGATCTTGGCGAAAAAATTCTGTTCAATAGCATGTCCCAGATGAATAAATCCATAGGAGTAAGGCCTGGCAACCGTGAAGGCCGCGGTTTGTTTCCACGTCTACCGATCCATCCAGGAAGCACTGGTTTAGCATAATCTAGCTTCGTAATCGTGACCGTAAAACTGTTTTAATAAAAACACAAGTTGTTATAGTTATAACATAAACGTAACTTTCCGAAAATCACGAAATAAGAATGCTAGTTTACTTAAATTTTTTTCTTTCTTATGCAGCTAAAGGTTAAATCAGAAGTGAAGTTACAAAATAAATTTGAAGCTAAAATTATTATTATTATTATTATTATTAACATTCAATAAGAATAGAGGATTAGAATCCTATTATACTCTAAAAGCTAAACAAATTTTGGTACTTAGCTGTTTTACACTTATGCTGACTTACATATAATTAAATTAAAAATACAATCAATTATTATCGAGTCTATTCTTAAAACTATTTGTACTAGGCGCCATAGCGACATAAGCCGGTAATGAATTCCAAGCATAAACAACCCTATTTGATAAAAAGTTTAACCTGATGTTGGTTCTGCAGAGTTCTCTTCTTAGCTTTCTGGGATGGCCTCTTAACCGCTCATCTGTATTTATTGTAAAGAAATTTCTGAGTGAAGAAGTTTCGTAATGAAATGAATTGAATGTTGTAATTAAGTCGCCTCTAAGTCTGCGGGCGGATAATGGAACTAAATCCATGATCCTTAAACGATCTTCATATGAGGGACGCACCAATGAATACGGGATCCGTGTTACTCGTCGCTGTACATTTTCCAGCATATTTACGTCACGCTGAAGAACCGGGCACCACACTGAATTAGCAAATTCTAATATAGGTCTCACATAAGTTTTATACAATTTTGCTAAGGTTCGACTGTCACAGGACGAAAAAACTTTACTAATAAGGTATACCATGCGATTGGCTTTATTACACTGTTGCAACGTTTGAGGAGTCCAGGACAATTGTGAGTCTATCAACACGCCGAGATCAGAGTGACAATCGGTCTTTTTTAAAACGGTGCCGTTAATAAAATAATTTAACCGAGGGTTATTCTTGCCGAGATGAAGAACGACACACTTTTCTATATTAAGCGGTAGCAACCAGTCAGTACACCATCGAGAAATGCTGTCCAAGTCTTTTTGCAAACACTGAGAGTTTATTTTAGGATTGTTGTACAGCTTTGTGTCATCCGCATAAACCGAAAACTTTGATGAAATGATGTATTTTAGCTCCGATGTAAATATATTAAACAGTAGTGGCCCTAAAACAGATCCTTGGGGGACTCCACTTATCACGTCATATAGGGGGCTACTTGAAGACTGTATTCTTACTGAAAATTTTCTTTCACTTAAGAAGGCTGAAATCCAGTTTAACAGTTGCCCGCGAATTCCAATTCTGTTTAATTTTTTCAAAAGCCTTTCCCTTGGAACTTTATCGAAAGCCTTGCTAAAATCTAAGTAGATAATATCAATATCCTGTCCCATATCTATTTCGGCAGTCCAGTCATTTAGGCAACACAACAAGTTGGTAACAACCGATCTTCCACTGGTAAAGCCATGTTGTTCGTTCGGGATTATTTGATGCTGGTTCAAAAATATGTGTAAATTATCCACAATAATTGATTCCATAACTTTGGATATAACTGGAGTGAGACTAATAGGCCTATAATTTTTGGGGTCGAGTTTATCTCCTTTCTTAAAGATTGGTTTCACCCGTGCTTCTTTCCAAATAAGTGGCAGAGTAGCAGAGTGGAATGATTGTTCCATAAGCAAATGGAGTGGATATTTCAGAGCATTTGCACATGATTTCAAGAAAGTAGGAGAAAGATCATCTGGTCCTGGAGATTTGTTGGTGTCAAGTTCTTTAAGTTTTCTAAAAATATCATCAGGAGAAAATTCTATTGAGGTAATAGAACTATGATTTACGGGTTCATAATGTAAGTCTGGGAGCGGGCCATCAGGTTCTAAAGTAAAAGATCCGTAAAAGCTCCTAGCAAAAGTTGTAGCCACTTTCAAATCATCATTTGTAATATCACCTGAGTCTGTTTTTAATTGAGGAACAGAAACTTTTGTGTTTATGGAAGTTCTAATATACTTATAAAACTTCTTTGGATTATTGCTGTCTATAATATTTTTTTCATAGTTTCTCCTAGCATTGCAGATTTTTGTTTTCAATAGATTGGCAACATTCCTATGCGTAACAAAATCATTCTCCAAACGCGATCTTTGATACTTTTGCCAAAGAGCTTTCTTTCTCTTAATCAATCTTTGAATATCCCAATTAATCCAGGGTTTAGAAGGAAATGTAGTTATAAGCCTTGAGCTTGTATTCTTTTTTATGATGTTGCTACATTGTTCATGAAAAATATTCCAGTTTTCCTGTACATTTGGTAACGACAGGACGGAAGCCCAGTCAACCAGTGACACATCATGATTAATACCTCTATAATCAATAAAATATCTTGATGAGTATAGTTTTTTTGGATCAGTAACAAGAATTAACTGCATTTGGAACTGAAGAATTGCATGATCGGATTTAGCAAAAGGGGGATAGTATTCTAGATTGTTTATTAAATCATTATCAGAAGTAATAATTAAATCCAAGATGGAGGGTTGCTGCCCAGAACGGAAACGAGTTGGTTCAGTAACAATTTGTTGGAGATGTGAATCTTGTACAAAATCAAGAAGAAGTCTAGATGAAGCATTTTGAGGTACAGGATGTGGCCATTTTAAATCTCTATGATTGAAGTCACCGGCAATAATTAGGTTTTTGTAAGTTGAAGCTAGAACGGATAAAAAATTAATAAGTTGAACATAATTATTATAAGCAGTATCAGGCGGTCTGTAAACACAGCAAATCGTAAAAGATAAGTGTTTATTATGAAAGAGAAGACATATTGCCTCGAAGCCAGGAATATTGGAAGGTAAAACAGTTACTGTAAATTGAGAAAAAACAGAATCTAACACATAAATGCATACTCCACCTCCAGTCGAAAGCCGGTCGTTGCGGAATATAGTATAACCTTGTACATCTATGATAGAATTAGGTATATGTGGTTTAAGCCAGGATTCTGTTATAAGCATAATAGCAGGCTTCTCTAAATCCATATAAGGAACAAATTCATTGAGTTTTGCCATTAAAGAATCAATATTAGTATAAGATATAGAGAAATTAAGAAAATTTGACTGTTTCAGTTTTTTGATGGTACAATAGAGGGGGTTCCTCTGATGAACTTTATAGTAATATCAGTCTCGCCTTTAGCCTTTCGATCATTTAGCTCCTTTCTCAACTGATCCAAATACTCCATTTGCTTAGGTGTTTTATCATCTCTAATAATAAATTTATCAAAACGGGTTCCCGTTAATGAGTTCTTGCGTTTAAGAATATCTTTTGCAATTGATGCATTGTTAAATGAAAGTTTCATTAATTTTGGTCTATTGGGTGAAGGTTTGCCAATTCTGGTTATGCTAACAGGAATATGTGGGGTTGAATTCCCACACACTACCCCCAAAATATCGGATGCTAATTCTTCATCATGCTTTTTACGTTGATCGATAGTGCCTGTACTTTCTGGAGCACCAACAATAATTATATTCTGAGCTCGCACCATCCTCTCAGTTGCCTCCGAAACAACTTCTTCAAAAGTTTGTGGTGACATCTTTTGGTTTGTAATTTGTGTGCTTAGATCATCAAACTTTTTATTTAATTCTGACATTTTAGTTTCAAACTCATTTTTAAAGCCTTCAAAAAAAGATTTTAATTGATCAAGATTACCAATATTTCCTGAACAATTATTACAAAGAATCTTAACGCTTCGTGATTTATTTCTAGTCATTCTAACGTCTTCGGCGGATTGCATTCCAACACACTTCAAATGAACAGTAGATCGACATCCGTCACACATTGTTGTTGGCGTAGACCCTAAAGCTGATCGACAATTCTGGCAATCACTCATATTTAAAGCTGTTTGACCTTGGTAACGATAAACAATTATTGACTAACCTGTTTATACGGCAGAACAGCTTCCAGATATCTTCTAATTACTCGCTTAATTTATGTTGCACAGATTTTAATTTTTCACTAATATTACCACTATAATTAGACGATTAAATTGATGCCAATTAAACAATACAAAAATAACTATTTCCTTGCAAAAATAGCAAATAACTACGAGCGATTTTAAAAACGTTCTACACAGTACCGTGTTTGGTATTTCTAACAAATTATTAAATTATTAAATTATTATTAAAAATTATTAAATAATTATTTGTTTTTAATCTTTATTTAGAAATAGAGGACTTCGTAGTTTTACTAAATAAACCACCTCCTTTGAAAAAGCAGTTTTGAGAAAAACGCGTTTAAAGTTTTGACACCTTCTACTTTTTTGTCTGACAAATCGTTAAGTGATGCACAAGGGAATCTTTTTTTGGATCGCGGAGTAATTTACAAAAGAGAAGGGGAACAGTTGTTTAACGTTTCTCACTACGCTTAAGCGTGCTGGCGCGAAATCGCGGCAAAGCGTGTCGAAGATATTCAACATGCTGTATCTCCGGTAATTTTAATCCAATCAATGTCAAATTTTCAGAAAGTATTCTAGAAGGTATGAACTTTCATTTGAAATATAAAAAAGTTGAAAATCAAACCATACCCCCTTTAAGGGCTCTCAAGAGCCAATATTGATAGACAGAGGGACAGACAGACAAGGATACGGTTTCAAGAAGGAAATGTCCTTAATAAAAAATAGTAATATTTTAAGAATAACCTGAAAAAAATTGTGTCTCCAGCAAACCTCTAAAAACAGTTTTTCTACGTCTGTGCATATAAACAACAATAATTATTGCGAACATCAGTTCCACGAAACTTTAACCGAAGTTAACAACTGTACAACACGAAATCGGAAAATATCCATAATTTTGAAATGTTTACGACTTCTAATCGTCGGTGATGGCGCCACTTGCCAGATGAGAACCGCGTGGCATCGTGGCGTCGTTGCTATGGAGATTTCGTCGGCGTCTATCGATTCGACGTTGTGGACTGAAGGCGCCAGCCGGTCGGCCGCAAGTCACGTGACCTTGCCTTTTGCGTCGCAACAAACACACGATGGAACGTTCGCCGGTTGTGTCGCTACCTTGCCCATAAACGACGCTTCCTCTCTACGCTCTTTTTGGCTTTGATTAGCAGATTGTGTCGTCATATTTTTCGGGTCAAGGCTGCTGGCTACAATTAGACTAAAAAGCTTTCTTATCATGGACGAAATGGATCGATGTTAACAGAAACCGTTTTGGTTTTTCTTATAACTTACGCTTTTGTGATATAAACTACTATACAGTACTATACATACCTATTTTCTGGTGAAGTAAATCTAACAAATTTTTAATACTTTATGTAATTAACTTCTTCCAGAAATGTATTAGGAACCTTCGGTTATTAATATTCTGACGAGATCTACTTAAAACTCAAGATTTACGTTAAAGAGAGTCTTACCAGGATTTTCAGAAAAAAAGTATTCAATTTTAAGAATATTTTATATATTTTAAGTATTCCAAAGTTTATTCATTGCTTACTCAAATACAAAGATTAGCAAATAAATGAACTACAATACGAAAATCATTGGTGAAATAAACTAATCGTCGTTCAAGAAACAAACTTTTTCACATAACTCAGACTCTGCATTAATTATTAAGAATCCAATATCTCGAGCTCAAACAATGAAGATTAGGAAAGATACAAAAATAGCTGCTGAGACGTGAACCAAAGAAAACCACACAAAAAAACCAGAAAACAAAATAAGCAAACTAGATCATATTATAGCAATACCAAAATAGTACTTGGCGGTAATATACAGACACCGTCCGGATACCTAACTAGAGTTAAGGAAAATTAAACGGAAAATTATCGGGACAACAATAATAATTTATACATTAGTGGAGACTAGTGCACCTTGACTAGCGACAACATACCTACAGAAATGTTAAAGCTCATAAATGAGGAAAACATTGGAATACTAGTCAAACTTTTGAATGATGTTTATTCAACTGGTGATATCCCTGAATATTGGTTAAAGTCCGAATTTCATAACCCTACCAAAAAAACAACGTCCGAAAAACTGTAGCGATTATAGAATGATAAGCCTTATGAGCCACACCTTGAAAATCTTTCTACGTATCATCCACAGTAGAATCAGAGATAAATGTGAAGAAGACCAGGATGAAACACAATTTGGCTTCAGAAATGGGAACCCGGGACGCACTCTTTGCACTAAATGTGTTATTGCAGAAATGCCGAGATCAAAGGAAAGACGTCTTTGCTGTATTTATTGACTATGAGAAGGCCGTTGATCGAGTACAACATCACAAATTTATTAAAGGATAAAGGAGTTGATACTCAAGATGTACGAATCCTAGAAAAATTATACTGGCGTCAAACAGCGACAGCTTGCATAAATGGAAAATCAACAGAAATATGCAAAATACAAAGAGGTGTCAAACAGGGTTGTATACTGTCCCCACTGTTATTCAATTTATATTTAGATAGAATATTTAAGGAAGCGCTGCATAATTTGGAATGGGGTGTGAAAGTTGATGGAATTCTGATAAATACAATCAGATATGCAGATGATACAGTTATTTTAAGTGATGATATGAATGGATTACAACACCTTTTAAATGCCATTGACACAGTGGGAAGAGAGTTTGGCCTAAATATAAATTGTTCAAAAACAAAATACATGGTATTTAGCCGTTTGGCCCATCAAGATTCACGGTTATATGTTGATGGTCGTATAATTCAAAGAGTACCCAGTTTTAAATATCTTGGTTGCCATATTACTAAACAACTAGATCCAGATAAAGAGATAAAATGTAGAATCGAGATAGCCCGCACGACATTTTTAAAAATGAGGTCATTCTTCTGTAATGATACCTTGTAACTGTAACTTCTACATTTGGTCAGTCCTCTTGTATGGTGTCGAAGCATGGCCATTAAAAATATCCACCATTAACCGTTTGGAGGTCTTTGAAATGTGGCTGCACAGACTTATTCTGAAAATACCATGGACGGCTATGCTGACAAATGTGGCAGTCCTTACGAGAGCAAATGCTACCCACGAGCTGCTTGATAACATAGAAAGATGGCCTATTTTGGACACGTAGTAAGGGGAGACCGGTATAATATTCTTCAACTTATTATGATGGGTAAAATCGAAGGACGCAGAGGAATTGGTAGAAAGCAGGCCTCTTGGTTGAAGAATATCCGTGAGTGGACAGGAATAAAGAAAGCAGAACACCTATTTAGAATAGCTCGAGACAGAGACAGTTTCGCCATGTTAATCGCCAACGTCAAGGGGACTTGATAGGGCACGTTAAGAAGAAGGAGACTAGTGCAGAGAAGCAGAAGGGGCACCCAAGAAAGGTAACAGAGAGCATTAGACAAGCTATGACCGAAACTCATCTACAGGTTGATGACTGGCGAGATAGAAAGCGTTGGTAAGAGAGAGACCAGTTGCCGATACCAGCATCTAGTTCTAGTCCCGACCAGTTTCCAAGAAGAACTATATCTTAAGGATGGGTAATTTTACGTTAGCTACCTGTCAATGACCCACTAGAGAATTCTATTATTGGGACTCCAATGTTATATAGGGAAATTATATAGTATATAATTGGGAATATTTCCTATTTTAACGAAGCCTTGGAAAAAAAGAAAATGACCAAACAATTGGAAGATTTGGAGAAGACGTTGGAAACGACAATGGAGAAAGACTTACAGAACTATGTGAGATTAACGGCCTCAGAATCACCAACGGCTTTTTTGAACATAAAGACATTCACAAGTACACATGGACTCAAGAAACAAGAAACCTTAAGTCGATAATAGATTACGTCATACTGAAGAAAGAAACCACAATGCGAATAAGAGACGTAAGAGTACAAAGAGGAGCAGAATGCGGCAGCGACCATAGACTACTGATAGCAAGATTAGAACTACCATGGGTACACCAAAGTGCACAGAGTAACCAAGAACCACATAAAGAATTACCAACAGAAAAAAGACTGAAGATACACTTACTTCAGGACGACTCCATAAGAAACTTGTACCAAAGAAGATTAGATCAGAAGCTAGTGGAATTTCGTTTTGAGGAGAATATCAACAGTACATACGAACACATAAGAGAAAGCATAATACAAGCAGGTCTGGAAGCGCTAGGAGAAATAGAAAATACAAGAGATAAAAATTACAAATGGGAATTCCACGAAGACACCTTAGAGAAAATAAAAGAAAAAAAAGAACTATACGGAACAACAGAAGCAGAAATAAAAAGTAGATTGGGACAAACAAGATCTTGCATCAGATAACTCCATAATGTAATCTGGAATAAAAACATCAAGGGAAAAACAAAAAGAATGATATACCAAACAATAGTAAGAAGCATCATGACATATGCCGCAGAAATTTGGGTCATAAACAAAAAAACCCAAAAAAGCATTCTGGCAACCGAAATGGAATACTGGAGAAGATGCTGTGGTCTCACCAGAAGAGACAGAATAACAAATGAGGAGATAAGGAGAAGAATGCAAGTGGAAAAAGATGCCCTGCAATATATAGACGAGAGAAGACTGAAATGGTACGGCCACGTATGCAGAGCAGAAAACACTTGGATAAACAAGGTTGCAGAATGGAGCCCAAGAGGAACGAGAAGAAGAGGACGACCTAGAAGATCTTGGAAAAATGAAGTCGACGAAGCCATGTCTAAGAAAGGATTGGAAGACGGAGACTGGGAAGATCGAAAAAAATGGAAGTCCTGGCTGACGGAAGGGAAACGGCATTAGCTGTAGACAACCCTTTATATATATATATACGAAGCCTTGGAAGGGCAATGTGGAGTTTGAATCGAGGGAGAAACTATTACTATCAGGTATGCAGCTGACACCGCGATAATGGCTGAAAGTAACTCACTTGCCATTAAATCGTTGTAATGTAACCAACTCAATTTACATCAAACGTGTTGGGAAGGTCCATACCTTACCTAAGGGCATTATTCTTTTTTATTTATATCCATCCTATGGAGTTTTAGTCAAGTATGCACCTTTAATGCAACTACATAACATTTAAAGGGTGTTCAACCTAGTATTTCTTTGGTGGCTCAGCTGGCATTCAACCTGTCTAAAAAAACACTGATGATAATTTTTTTGAATAAAATCAAAAACGTGCTGTGATATAGCCCTTAAAAGGATTTTAATAAAATTATATACCTTTTACTAAGGATTCTTTTACAATTTTTGAGAATAATAAATCTTATTGTTTGCGCGCTTTTAAGTTGAGAAATATAAATGTATTGCATAAATTAATTGTATTTATTTCAGCAATTATTTAGTAATTATTAGTATTAATTATTTAGTAAAATTAAGCGATTTTTAATCTGAAGCTGAATTATAATTATAGTGGAACTAATGTAAATTAAAAATCGATTAATAGGGTTTTTTAAACAAAATTACAAAGAAATGAACGAGAGAAAGTTGCGACGAACTAAACTAGGAAAATACTGTAATTGGCTCATTTCCTACTTCATTGGAACTATTCCAAAACGCTAATGGCGCAACTTATGGCCCGACAATTTTTCATCGTAACGATTTTCAAACTTAAAATGTAACTAACTTGAAGACGTTTAAAGTAACGCGTCAAATCAAGTCGGGTGGACTTTTTGTTCTCCTTTTTCTTCCGTGTTTTACTGGAGTCTTTTAAAGCAATAATGAAACGATTTATTCACTAAAAAAGTTTCCAAAGAAAATATACATCCTGCTTGCTTTATAATATTATTAAATCGTATTCTTATTTTTTCCTTCGGTGTCATATTAGGCCCCACTAACGTTAGCAATTACATTGGCGAGATTTTCACCATCTTCAACACTAATCGAAATAGTTGTTGGGCACTGCGTTTTAACACGTAAAATTTCATCCAGTTGGTTAACGAAAACAGGATTGACAAAAGATGTTAATATGTCAGAAAGGGATGAAAATTTGGGCTACATGGAATAAACAAAGTCTCCTTTGCTCAGAATCGGTGGATATGTGGGGGTGGTTCTTTATGCGGTGTTTCTTTACATTTTATTACTAGCTTGGAAATAGATGATATTGAAATGACAATAGAAGTACTGAATAAAATATTGGGCGCCATCATCTTAATACCAAGAAAATGGAAGACAAAACAAAAAAACTTTTGAAAATAACTCAGGTAAAAAATTAATAAAAGACAAATAATTATCGCAAAATACTGTTATGCTCTGTATTTCTCTCTTTTATGAAATTTATGAACAAATTATTAATTTAATTAATTACTCAATTATTTTAATTACTGCTTATGTAAAACAAAACCAAATTAAAATTAAATTTTCTAATAAACTTTATTCTCAGGGCTATTTTATTTTTGATGCTTTACCTTTGGTTTGTGGCTTCTGGTATCTCTAGTTGCTCACTCCATCCAGAAAAAAACAGGGAAATTAAACACACTCAATGTCATATAAATGTTAAAAAATATTTATTTATCCAATATACCATAAACATAGAATTTAAAAAATATGCTAAAATCTAAATTTTTTGCAGCTATTTCTCATCTACTAAATTAAGCTTTAATTCTGATATCTCCTGTTTTAACAAAAAAAAATTATTTAAATAATTCGTTATTTATTCTTACTAAATTTAATAAATTTACTTTTTTCTTTTTGAATTGATTACTTATTTCTTCTTTAAAATTTGGAATGACTAATTATGTTATAGAATTGTTCAGTACAAAAATTAAGCAAATATGGTGTGGATATAAACAAACTCTCTCCGTTTCACAAATGATTTGACTAACCTTTTTCTTTCTTCTCTACTTCTTTTCCCCGGCGTCGTCCTCGATTCTCCCACACATACTCTTAGGATGTTGCGAAAGGTCCCTCTCGTCTAAACTGCTTCACAAACAAACAAATAGGACTCGCTCGATTTCTCGACTCAGTTTTCTCTCTGCTCGATATCTTGTGCAAATAGATACCAATCGGCTACTCGTTCTAGACAGAAACAGAAATCTTCATCGGACACAGGAAAATTATCTTCTCAAACCAGTCAACGATCTCGTTTCAACTTGATTCTGCTCGTAAAGGCCAATTTTCACCTATTTTTTCTCTCTTCAAAATCAGACTCAACACTCTCATTCCTTCTATCCATCGTTTTCTACCAATCACAAAACATCCTTTTTACCCACTACCCATATTAACATTTCTTAAGAATCGATTTAATTTGTATACAACTTTCCAATTTGTTAAATTCTGGGAGACATCAAATTACTTTCCTTGCTAAACAAAAAGTCTTACATTCTAAACTCAATAAATTTGTTTACCGCTTAACCTTCTTCGAATTTTTTTATAAAATGTCTTATTGTCCATTGCAAAGCGAAATAAAACTGTATTGTCTAATCTGACCGCACCATTGTTTTAGTCCGTTCAAAAACCCATTAAGAAAACCACCTTCTTAACGATTTCACTTTTCTGCGAAAACACTGATTACCAACTAAATTATCCTATTACAATTTTTGGTCATATACAGGGTGATGAAAATCTATAATTTCGTGGTCCCTGATATAAATTTATTTACTAAATTTTTCCCAAAAAATTATACAACAATGCATATAAATTTACATGGGTAAAGATAAATAGCTTACCTTATTCTCTCTTAGTTAGTTGTTGATTAAGGAAAGGGAGTTAGATAAATAATAACCAAACATTATAACAAATAAATCAAATAACTCACAAACGGCATTTGCTCTATTTGTCACAACTTCGTTGGTCTGTCTGTATCGCTGTCCAGGGTATTCGGAGAATTATTCTCTGCAACCACATCTCAAAGGCATTCAGGCTCGATAAGAATCTTAACACGCCTGCCTACATTCCAATAAAAAAAAAAAATAAAAAAATAAAAATAAAAATAAAAATAAATATAAAAATAAAATAAAATAAAAATAAAAAAAAAAAAAAAAAAAAAAAATAAAAAATAAAAAAAAAAAACATGGCGCCTCAGAAGAACGGTCGTGTTTACGACTCGGAAGTTAAGTGTTGTAAAAAGTGTTATAAAGTTGCACAAAGTGGTCTATTATGTGCGAATTGTGGAACGTTATCCCATAGTGGCTGCCTGAAGCAACTAAAATCGATCAAATATATCGATGATGAGACAGTTATATGCTGTGAGGAGAGTGTGAGGTTAAGTGATCCACCAAACAAAACCTTGGATAGTGAGGCTGACGATGAGGATCCGAGACAAACTGAAATAAGGTACTTAAAGAAAATTATTAATCAGAATGAAACAATAATATCAAATCAACAAATTACGATAAATTTATTGAAGGAACAACTAGATTTATTTAAATATATGCAAATAGCTGATCAGTCGCCATCTACAAAACAAAATACGAATTCAATCAACCATTCAAACAGAGACCCAAATTTTGAACGACCGAAACAGTCTAGCAGTAAAATATATCCAAAAAACGAAAACACTACACCCGCAAAAAATGTTGCTGTAAATGAAAGTCTAGTTGTTGATAAAGAAAGGAGTTCCCCAACAAAAACTCTATTTAAAAATAGTACCAATAAAAATAAACAAGTTGTTTCCTTAATCGAAAATAATAAACAATTATCAGCTGATATTTTAAGAATACAAACGGAGGCAAAATGTTCAGATATCATTAATTTAACAAACGATGAGAATTTGATAAATACTGAGAGTAAAAATTCGGTTCCAGTTCCAAATAATAATGGGCAAGAATGGAAAACTGTTAGGTATAAAAGAAGGAATGGACCTATTGTTATTGGCAATAATGAAAACTCTGAAATCAGTGGTGTCCCAAAATTTAGTCATCTTCATGTTACTAGGATAAACCAGCATACAACGGCAGATAATCTTAAGAAGATGTTAGAAAAACACTTTCCAGAAGTGATATGTACGTCCTTAACGGCTAAGCATCCCAACATATATTCATCCTTTAAAGTCTCAATTTTTGAACAACATTTTGGTTTAGCGATGGACCCAAAACTATGGCCCGTAGGCTCTTATGTAAGCAGGTTTTTTGTGAAGCGTCCAACACATACTCAAATAAAATGAAGGATGAAGAAACGACCGTTAACCCTCCATCAAATTTTCAAAATAACCTAATTCAACAAGGCACGGTAAGCATGTTTCATGTCAATTTACAGTGTATATCAAATAAAGTCGATATGATCAATGCTTTTCTTGCGGATAAAAAGTTCTATGACGTCATATGTTTTTCAGAGCACTGGCAAACTGAAGAAAATCTAAAATTAATTAACATCTCCGGCTTTTCACTAGCTAACTTTTTCTGTAGGGTTGAAAAGAAGCAAGGTGGCGTTGCAATTTATGTAAAAGAAAATCTTATGTACTCTTCTCTTAATCTAAATGAATATAACGTAGAGCAATCTTCAGAGTTTTGTGCAATTTATATACCTTCAATGAGAACCAATGTTTTAACTGTATACAGATCAGGTAATGGTGACTGTGACTTGTTCTTGGTGAATTTTGAGAATGTTATAGCATTCTTACTTAACAAAGCAGACAAACTGATTATACTTGGGGATTTTAATATAAATTTTAAAATTAAATCTGACTCTTCTTATGATATTCAAAATCTGTTAATGTCTTTTGGTCTAGAAATAACGATAAACGATTATACTAGAATCACATCTCAATCCAGTAGTTGCATCGATAACATTATGACTAACTTTTCTGAAAATATCTACAGGGTGGGCGTATTTGAACCTTGTTTCTCTGACCATCGAGCACAATTTATATCTATTGATTCTGGTCTTAAAGTTGTTGACACTAATCAATCACTTCAACGGTCTATTACTTCTTCTGGTTTGCAGAAGCTTAAATATGCACTAGCTAGTACAAAGATGGACTTTTTCTATGACACCAATAACGATCCCGATGTCTTGATGTTCTTTTTAACTGAAACTTATAACAACTTAATATTAAAGTTTTTTCCATTAAAAAAAGTACGACAAACTGCTAAAATAACACCCGTGCAATGGTTTAATGACGAATTAAGGTCTTACAGATCTAATCTTTCTCTCATTAAACACATTGCAGATGTCACTAAGGATCCCGATATTTTCAAACTATATAAACAACAAAAATATGAATATAATCGGCAGTTACAAAATGCTAAAAAGTCGGCTTACTCTGGTTTTATTGCTAACTCCAATAATAAACCTAGAGACTGCTGGAAAATATTAAACTTCGAAAGAGGCAATACAAGATCCAGTTCGGTACAACCAGATCTATCTCCAGACGAAATAAATCAATTTTTTATTACAATCGCAGAGAATATAATTACATCCCTTCCCACTATTAATAACGATATCCTCTTCAGTTACAGAAACTATCCTTCCCCGAGTAAGTCCTTTTGTTTCCGACCCGTTGTGGAAGATGAGATCTCTCAAATAATTAAATCTCTTAATAATTCCAATTGTAAGGACGTTCACGAAATTAATAGCAAAATTTTAAAAGAAACTTACCAAATAGTTTTAACACCTTTCACTCATCTTATTAACTTAATTTTATCAACTGGAGTATTTCCAGAAGCACTAAAGTACTCAAAGGTACTACCTATCTATAAAAAAGGTGATTCCTCGAAAGCTGACAATTACAGACCCATAAGCATTGTTTCTACATTCGGGAAAGTGATTGAAAAGGTGATCAAACAACAATTATATTCTTATTTTGAGTCTAAAAGTTATTTTAGCAACTCGCAATATGGATTCAGAAGTGCTCGTTCTACTACAAACGCGGTATATAATATTGTGAGCGAGGTGATTGAGGGGCTTGAACGTGGCAATCGCATAGCAATTTCTCTCTGCGATTTGTCGAAGGCTTTTGACTGCGTTTCACATGACATTTTGCTCCACAAATTAAACTATTATGGAATCAGGGGTATCCCTCTTAAGCTTATCTCTTCGTACCTATGTGGTAGACACCAGGCTGTAGTGTCTAAAGGTTATCTCTCCGATTTTCGACCCGTAAAACATGGAGTCCCACAAGGTTCGGTCTTGGGACCTCTTTTATTCATTATATATGTCAACGATTTGCCTCATTTCATATCTCCGTACAAATCAGTACAATTTGCGGATGATACGACATACATAATATCAGGTAATAAAAATGAGGATTTAAAAATGGCTTACGAGGAAGTCTCTGATAAATCTAGCACATGGTTTGCTGCGAACAAACTAAAACTCAATACTGAAAAAACGCAGGACTTGATTATATCTGCAAGTGGTTTACATGGCGATCCAGATGACAAAGACACTGCTAAACTATTAGGAATAACCATAGACAATCGATTGAACTGGTCGGCTCATATTTCACAAGTAAAGGCGAAGCTGTCTAGTTCATTGTTTCTTATTCGTCAACTAGCAAGGGTTGTCAACTTTGAGACATTGAAGGTGACATATTTTTCTTTATTTCACTCACACCTAAGCTATGGATTAATCTTATGGGGCAATTCAACAAATGCTCTTCAAATTTTCAGGATGCAAAAGAAAGCTATCCGGATTTTAGCAGGGGTTAGTTATCTGGAACATTGCCGACCTCTCTTCATCAAATTAAAAATTATGCCGCTACCTACTCTGTTGATATATCAAGTTCTGACTGAAATTCACAGAAAAAGGTCCCATTTAACAAAGCAGTCTGATGTTCACGTTCACAATACGCGATACTCTCACTATTTACGAACAAATCGCTCTAGATTGCGTCTTTCAGATAAAAATTGTCTTAATTATAACTACTACAATATTTTACCAAAAGATATTAAACAGCTAAGCTGTAACAGTTTCAAAAAAGTAATAAAAAGGTATCTGTTGAAACATTGCTTTTATTGCTCGGAAGAATATATGACTCATTGCAGAACATCTACTGAAATGCTTACCGTGACACAAAATATTTTTTGTTAATCTATATTCTTGTTTGTGATACATATTTATAAGTTGTGTTTTATATTTCTGTTTTATATACCTTGTGATTTTATATACCTTGTAATTTTTATATTCCTTATTTTGACTTTGTAATTTTGACTTGCTACAAACAATTTTTTTTTGTAAAGTAGTTAAATAAATCTATCTATCTATCTATCTATCTATCTATCTTCCATATTTTATTTTCTTGCTGAGTGTTTTATACATTCGGCGAGTCAGATTTTGCATGGGTTTTTTTGTAAGGTTCATTGTCCATTATAATTATCGATCCCGGTTCTACAAGAGTACAGTATATAGGAAAAACACTTTTAAAAAACATGCAAGTTCATATCCTAATGATAATCGTCCATTTTTATTGAGTTAAAAATATGTACATAACCTTGCAAAAGACCGGAATCCTTCCTGTATCCGACGGAGCTTTTAAGCCGGTTGAAAGACCCTTATTAAATGCCTGTCGTGAACTTTTAATATTTAAGCATTTCCTTACATTTTTGTTTCGTGTACTCTCATTCTACTACGTTTCGTCCATATATTTTTTGCTAAAACATCTAAAATCATGAATTTTTTTAAAATACTCTCTCGACCATAACAAAATTTGGTCTTTCTTGATCAACAAACTTACAAATTTCTCTGTACATACCGGAAATTCATTTTTTATTGTTTTCGTAATATCCTTAAGAATATTTTATTTATATTGTCATCCGCATCTGTATTAATGGCTTGTTGAGAGACTTTTGACGTAGACATTTCGTTCCAAAAATAGAATCAGTGAATGTTGTACAGTTTGTTGCTCCCTTATGGTACTCGTAAATGGGTTCAAGAAAAAATATTATCACGAGTCAACCTTAAAATCTATTGAGTTATGCTGTGGGGCAGGCCCGGTCCCAGGGGTGGGCGAACTGGGCGGCCGCCCAGGGCGGCGAATTCAGGGGCGGCAAATTTTAGAGGACAGCCAATTTTTGAAATTGCAGAAATAATAACTTATGTTTTTATTATTATAAGAAATCAATATTATGAACAAGAGCGGCAAAAATGCAACTGTAAAAGCGAGAATTAAGTACCTAACTGAAACAATAAAAATTGCAAGATTTATTCGACGGAAAATCGGCAACATCGCCTTCTTCTTCATCGCATAGAAATAGTAGGATCAGAACTAAACTAAATTCACTGAAATTCACTTAAAATTAACTTTACTGAAAATGGATATAATAATTACATAGAAACATATAGCTGAAGCTTTGTCCAGCCACGCCAACTAAGTCTCCAGCTCATCTACAGTCACAGCGACAGTGGATAGAACTAGCAATTAGACTAGAATCGGGCAAAATCATAAATGAAGAAACACAAAAAGTTCTAAATCAGAAACTGGTCATTGGAAAAATGTAATACAATGACTTATATCAATTATACAGTTCTTAGAACAACAGTGTCTTCCATGGAGGGGCGATTCTGATAAACATTTTCATCAAAACAATAGTAATTTTTTTAAGCTTTTTGAGCTCTTTAAATGATTCTGTTTTACAACCTTTTTAGGAGAATAACTAATGGGAGTAACAAGCAGCATCACTACTTGGCAAACGTATTCAAAACGAAATTATTCAGCTCCTCCATGATAAAATCAAAAATAAAATTTTAAACTTTTTGAAATAAGCAAAGTATTATAGCATAATTTTAGATTGTATATCTGATATTGCTGGGATGGAAGAGATGACTATTGTTGTACATTTTGTCGATTTAGGTTCTTGTTCACAAAGTGTTAAAATTGAAGAACATTTTCTTGGATTTGTGCCTGTAGTGGAAACCACTGGCTTGGGAGTTACAGAGTCCCAGAATGAACTGGGAATACCTTTGGAAGATATGAGAGGACAAAGGTATGATAATGGGGCAAACATGGAAGAGAAGAACTTCGGAGTTCAAAACAGAATTTTTAAAATTAATCCTAGAGCATTTTTTGTCCCATGTTCTAGCCATTCACTTAACTTAGTCGTGAACGATGCTGCTAAAGCCTCACAGTTTGCAGTTTCTTTCTTTTCCTTAGTGACAAAAATTTATAACTTTTTCTCAGCATCTATTCATTGTTGGACTATGCTGAAAAATCGTATTTCTAGACTAACATTGAAACCTTTGTCCGAAACTAGATGGGAAAGTAGAATAATTGATGAAATTACTCCCATTAGATACCAAATTGAAGAAATTTACGATGCTCTTGTAGAAATCACTGTGAATAAAAATAACGATAAAATGGTTGCTCATGAGGCAAGCTGTTTGGCAAATCAAATCCGTGATTTTACTTTTCTTTGCTCTTTGGTAATATGGAATGGCATTTTACTTCATATCAACGTAGTAGCGTATTCAGAGTATTGATATGGGAACGTATCAAGCTATAAGTTTATTAGAAAAAACGGAAATCTATTTTAAGTCTCTCAGAAGTGATTTAAAATTCCAGGGCTATTTGACAGCCCCAAAAGAGCTCATCAAAGTTAGAAATTGAGAACCCGAAAAGAAGGCACAGTAATAGCCAGAAACAGGTAAGTGAAAAGACAATTTGGCCATGCGGCTGAAGATGAAAGTATGGATCTAGATCCAGAGACACAATATAAAGTTGACTTCTACTTAAAAATTATAGACACAACCGTTAATGCATTAAGTGATATATTTCAGCAAATTAAGAGCCATGGTGAAATTTTTGAGTTTTTGGGTATACCAACGGGGGAAGGGGTGGAGGGCGGCGCTCGCCAATCTTGCCCAGGGCGGCAAAATCCCTAGGCCGGGCCTGCTGTGGGGGAAGTTAACAAATCGGAAGCGATTCCAGTATGGAAAGCTTTTCCCGAGATTATTCAAAATATTCCAGACATAAAATGTAACTAACGAATTTGTTTACGTATTTTTTTTTTGACAAAGTCACAATTGAAACAAAAGAAAACATTTCAGCATTACCTCTTGCAACACACAAGTTAAATAAGAGGTTAAATCTGATCTTTAACTAAATCATATATATAGAAGTCATCGGTTATTCTAATATGGTGGGTATGTCACCTGGCAAATTTGCAAAAAATAATTCAAAATGTTCACCAGTCTCTTAAACACTTCAAATAACGTTTTTCGATCGAATTAATAATGCGAGCAAGCATCGCGAGATCTTCATTGATGATATCTAACTGGATTGTTATCCAGTGTTTGAGATTTTCGACGTTTTCGATATTCGCGCAAGAACTCAGTTCTTAAGTATACCCCAGATTGAGAAATCCGTAGGAATAATGTCTGGCGACCTCGGAGGCCACTGTTCGTTTCCGCGTCTACCGATCCATCCAGTTAAAACATTATAACTTGTTATAACTTAACACGAACGTTCTCTGCCAATTCACTCAAATGACAACGACCAAACACACGAAGAAAACGGTATTCTTTCGTTTCGAGATCAACTACCGTTCCTAGTGATGCCCAGCTGGCATTGTTGCTGGGAAAGTGTACGTTCATTAATCAATTCCACGGTGGCCAAGGTGAATTTCACCATTTATTCAAAGAGCTACAGGAGGATCTCGGCAAATTCAAAGCATATTTCTGGATGAATGTGGAGACTTTCGACTACCTACACGAAAAAAATCCAAAACAAATTGACCAGGACATGGAAGAATTTCAACACGAAACTCATCTTAGCTGCTGAACGTCTTTACTGTAACTTTAGGGTTGTTATGCCACATATTTAATGAGGTCATTTTCATTACAAGATATTTTATTGATCCTTATTTATTATAGAGCTAATAATAATTATTACGTCACATACTTAATTATAAAGTTATATCATCGTCGTTATCTGAATAGTCACTAAACAAGAACCCAATAGACGATGGATTGATAAGTTTTGGCTTGAAGTAGAAGTTGATGGATTCTGGCCATTTGTATATTGACCAAATACCACATCGTAAACAAGTTACCGTATACTCAAGCGAAGTAAAAGCTTGTCTGCTTGTGAAAGGGGTAGTAGGCTGTTGAAAGATTCCTCATCATCAAATTGTTAAGACTGCATTGCTCTATTTCCCACCATGTCGAGTTTTTTCTCTTCGAGGCGAATCAAAGCGTTTCCTATTTCATCAGAGGATCGTTTACGTTCTCGGGTGGTGGTAACTGATCCTGCACTGTTCCCTAAGATCCAGTTGCTGATCCAGTTTCCTTTGGAACACTTCCGCTATCAAGACATCGAAATTCATTTTTCGAAATAGTACCAGCGCGTGCGAGCGGAGAAATAAAACTGGTTTGATTTCGCAGCTATGCTCTTTGCTAGACGATTGCTCGACCTTCGGATCACGCCCCAGTCTATGTACCTCCGTTTCCCATTAGTAGTTTGATTTCGCCGCTTTGCTCTTGGTTCGCACTCTTTCTACGCTCCACGCGTACACTACACGTACACACGAACGAACACTAAATTTTAATCGGCATTTTAATATTTTCGTGTATTCAAATGGCTCAGTCCCTCCTTTACGGAATCGTAGCACATCGCGCTGAGCCATTTGAATACCCGCAAATATTAAAATGCCGATCGTCGCGGTCCGTTCCGTAGCGGGCTGTTCCGTATAAGTGGGCGCTGGCCTTAATGCACGCTAAACCCTGGAGCGAGCGGTGTAATTCGCTCATGCGTCATTTGCGAGGATGCCAGATGACTTATGCCCAGCCGTGTACGTTGTATATGTATATAACCGTTCTTAGGCGTCAACGCCCTTCGGTAGGGATCTATGGGGGAGTTTCACCGAGCCGCAAGCCCTTATCCCTTGCCGTACTGCTCCCTCATAGGTCGATCAGATGCCCGCATATTCAGGTCTAAGCGCCAGATTCATATTTAGAATTTTATACTGACGCGTTAGCCTTTTTGTTTTCCGATGGCCTGGGCTGGGCTTGAACTCTCGTACCTCACGGCGAAGTGAAGTGCGGGTCAGCCGCTAGGCGCACTGAGCTATCTGATCGACACGTTGTATATACAGTACGTACGTTGTATATACAGTACGTAAATTGTTCTGCTGGACATAGGGAATATACATTGAGATCATTGTGGCAACTGCGCTAACCTGTGTTAGTTGAAACTTCTGTTCGAGTACGAGTTTCTGGTGTAATAGAGCTGTTAGAGTGAATAGAATGAGTGATTTTGAATGCAAGGCAGTCCCTAAATAAATCAAAAACAAAGATTATGACTGATGAATTAATAATTTTACTTTCATTTTTAAAATATCTTTTATTTAAAAATTAATTTCCAAGTTAAACAGACACAGTTTTCCCATTAGGTCAAAAATAGTTCTACTACAATGTTATGTTTTGACGTTTGTTTGTGTCACCCGAAATTAATTGTCAATTTTGAGGTAAATGCCCCTTAACGCTAACAAGTATATTGTCATTCAGAGAGCGAAGTTGCCACAATTATCTTAATATAATACAATGTATGTATTTATGTATCCAAATAAATACAATGTACAGTAGGAAAAACGAAAGAATACCCATGAACGAACATATAAAACACGCTGTATTTTCCTGTCACCGTGTCACACAAAAAATTGGCCAGCGCAAGTAATAATTATTATTACATGTACTTGCGCTGGGCAATTTTCTTTGTGACACGGTTACGGGAAATACAGCGTGTTTTATATGTTCGTTCATGGGTATTCTTTCATTTTTCCGACTGTATGTTCCCTATGTCCAGCTGAACGATTTACGCACTGTACATAAAAATGTAGGTTTGGATAATATTTTTAATTGATTATTAGTAAAATATAGTCTATTCTTGAACAAAAGTATAGGAGTGGCTCTTGACTTCTACTCATTTTCAGAAAAAACGTATTCGTGTCCCACGCCTTAAACGGATATCGAGTATTTCTTAAAAAAGTATTAATTTTTGTTACTTTTATCGTATCGCGTGATAGGTTAACTTTTTTAATTAAAATTGAAGCGAGCGCCAGTCAAGCCATAGAAAAGTATTAACACAGAACAAAAATTGACAAAGAAAGCTTCAAGTTTGCGACAAACAATTTTAATATAACCGCAGTGAGAACTTATTTATGCTCTGGCTTTTTTCTTTTTTACCGTGAAAGTTTAAGAAAAACTTTATTAAGCTTTTCATTAGAATCACTTTGAAAATAACACCACCGGAATGTTGACGTTATTACAAAATTTTAACGGTAAAATGAGGTAATTGTTGAGATGGCTGATAGCAGAATACCGTATACATGATCTAGTATAAAATAAAATTGCCCATTTTTTAAATGAATAGTTGCACAAATGTAATTAATCAACAATAGGATTTACACAAGTCAAATATTTATTTATTTGTAGGTGCTGGTTTTCATATTCTATGAAGAAGTAAAATTAAAATGCAAAGGACATCGCACACATCTTGTGGAAAATATAATGTCACTCAAATTCAATAAAATTTATATGAATATATTCGTTTCAATTTAACGATCAATTCTTATCATTGCGCCAACTCTTAATTTTCAATAATAAGAGCAGAAATTGATATAAATCAATCTTAAATCAAATGGGTAGGTACATAAGTTAGAGAGAGAAAAAATATTTTAAAATACCCAAATTATAGTTAGTTCATAAATCTTCTCGAGCTCTTAAGCATCTTATTATAATAGTTTCACTAAACCGCTTAGGCCCAGCGGGGTTTAAGCTGTTTTGAATAGCACCCAGAGCAATAGTGATTATAACTGACACGTTTGTAGACTCCAAAAATGTGATTTCGATAAACTTTAATTGCAATTTGCGCCGTAATTAATCATAATTAAGAGTTGGCGCAATGATAAGAATTGACAGTTAATTTAAAACGAATCTATTCGTATAAATTTTATTGAATTTGAGTGACATTATATTTTCCATAAGATGTGTGCGATGTCCTTTATCAATATTTGACTTTACTAAAATCACAATCAAGATGCACTAGAAATAAACAAACCAAGGCACGTTGAATGTTACGAGGAGCACTACCGAATCATGATTTACAATGTATAAACTTTGTAAATCATGTCTTGGTTAGTTTATTTTTAGTGCATCTTTATTGTGATTGCAGTATATTGTGTGTATGTTAATTATTATTTTACGCTACCTTTGATTCAGTCTGCTTCTTTTCTCTCTCCAGTGCACTGGGCTGTGGAATCTCGTGGTCTTACTTTCTACGCTTGGGTAGCGGGTTATATAAAATCTGTGTATTACTATTGTGGTGGTTAAACGAATACTGGCCCATGTCAGTGAAGGGCCGAATAGGTTTCTTATTAGTATCTCGTAAGTATATTTAAAGATTATTTATTAAGAATCCAAAACGTTTTGTGATTTTTCAAATCTTGTCTTTGTTTGCATATCTGTGTATCGTTCTACCCGATAACTATTAAAGGAAACGTCATATGCATAGTCTTAAACTAGAAACTACAAACAAGATCCTACTGGTCCAAGGAAGAACCCTTTTGAACTTGGAGCCAAAGGCCTGATTAAGGGTTACCATGTAGAGTCGTCGTACAGATTGGTACTTATATAGTTCATTTGGGGCATAAATACACACTTTTTTAAAGCAGCCAAATAGAACATAACAATGACAATTAAAACAACCAACAGACAGACCTCTTGGTTCCAAAAGCAAACCCAACAATGCACAGGAGAGATCAAATAACTGCATGTATAAAGTAGCCTGCGAATGCAAACTTTTTTGGGCGAACCTCAATACCATTAAGTGATAGAATTTAATGATCATGAATCAGAGATAATGAGCACAGCGTACACCAGTAGGAAAGGTGCATCGATAATCATGAAAGAAATAGATAACAAAAAGAGAAAAATCAATGAGGCGCCTCTCATCTTACTCAATGAAGAAAAATGTGTATTAAATTCACCAATAGAATGTAGCAGTCTATGGTTACCAATACTGAAAGAAGCTAGCAAAAAAAGTTACCAAGATTACTGTACTAATAGGCCAGAGACACACCATATAATTGACTACATAAGCACATAAATATCAGAATTTGATACCAATCCGAGGCTACATTATAGCTCCGAATTTCACTCAAAATATGGCTGTTGGCCTACAAGATCGAGGCCAAGCATGTCAACTGTCAAATTGGTTGCCACCCAGCGCCAATAATTGATAAAAATTCACAAATTAACTCTAATAATTTATCAATTTTTTTGAAAACGATTTCCGAATTTGAAAGCGAAACCTCAAAACAAATGTAAAATGTAATTCCCATAACAATAAATTATTCACTTAATCCAATATAATTGTTCCGTTGGTGGTTAACGGAATCAATTAACTTAAATTAAAATAAATGTAAAAACAACAACTTGTCAATAATATATTTATTTGTGTCGGCAAAATAGCGTGAATATTGCTCGAAAGAGGGTCTGTTATTCTTATTTTGATTTTGTTTTGTTTTGTTTGTTATTCGCCGGGTGGTTACTGGGACTATACTGAACAAAACACATGTCTGTGGTTTTACGTTGAAGACTAATTTATCGACATAAAGAGGCTGGTCCTTTATCTGATGTTTTAAAAGCTGAAACGAAATAAGCGATGGACTACCCCAGCTAATTGAAATAAGATTCGAAAATATTACCTCAATCATCTAAGATAGCCATCGTTGCACCCTTAGCTTAGCTGTCACTTAGGTGTGTGTTCGTCTTGTCCTAATCTTAGAAATGAACTATGAAGATTCGGAATGGAAGCAAACAAAACAGTATTTTTAACTAATCATGTTTATTGTTCATAAAGATATAATAAAAATATGACTTTGTAAATTGCATTAACAAATATATTCAAATTCTTGCCAAAAACTAACAATTCTGGATTATACTTATGGCTTTTGGTAGCTGATTTTAACTTCATGACGTCGAATGGTACTGCTGCTGGTTCTGCAACGCGCTCTAGGGTTGTAGGTGTTGTATTCGACCAGGCCTACGGATGTTGGTCGTTGCAGTCTTGGTAATGTGGTTGCAGCCCTGATGACATGGTCCTCGTTGTTCTATCGCCGGCGATTTGAGGGTTGTTGAAACTCCTGGAGGGAGAACGGTGATCTTATTCCCAAAAACTGTAACAGTAAAACACATATCAACAGTCAAGAAGCTAATAACCAAACTGTACCTTCGCCAAATAGTATCCAAAAATAGTAAATGGCAAGGTAAATTAAATGGAATTTAGATGAGGAGAATAGTTAAAATTTTGATTACTAAACGTGCATATATGTAAATTAAAAAGATAATATATTTAAAACTAAAATATCAGAACACATGGTTTGACATTGTGGTTAGGTTAGATATAAAAAATCATTAGAAAGACTGTTAGATGTTGAACTGTGATTACAAAAAATAATAACGATTTCTTACCCCAAGAGAGTGAAAGTCTGGAAACAGATAGGGCCTTATGGGCTCATCTCTTTAAATAGATTTAAATTTCCCTGTTCCTTCCATTTTCATTTTGTGTCAGCGGGTAGGGATGAAGGATGAAGTGGCACTTTCATGACAGTGCGACATAGGCAGTGGCGAGCATGTTCCGTATTGAAAGCAGTTACTTACAAAGTAAGAATATATGGGGTACGTTCAGTATGCTCAATCGATGATTTAAATGAAAAGAGATATAGTAAATAGAAGATAATAAAAGAGGATAATAAAATGATAATAAAAGAGGGTAATACAAGAGAATAATCAAAGAGGGCGCCAACGAGTTTTTAACGAAGAAAACTGGTAAAACAAATAGAAGAAAATAATTACTAATGAAATATTAAAGAAAATAAAGTAAAATAATTATTTAAAAATAAAATATCAAATATGTGACGTTTGTAACGTTACAAAGCTGAAAACATTTCTGTCAAGAAGTGTACTCGAATGCATTCAAAAAGTGATTCATTGACATAAGATCTGATAAGGTTTACTATTTAATGGGAAATTTTTAAACTGATACTGAACAGGCCATTACCATCTTGTTTCGTATAGAAAGAATTGTGAATTATTTTAAATGACCCATATTATTTTCGTTTAGAAAAGAAAGTTAATATTTAAAATTATCAATTAAAAAAATAATAAATGAAGCGTCTCGCTATATAATAATAACAATAAACTTAAATATGCCACAATGAAAAAATGTCTCAGCACCTCTTTAGAAGATGATAAGTTTCATTGAAATAAACTTGAAGTGAGCTTTCAAATGATACTTTCAAGTAATTCACGAATCTCTATCTATCAGCCCTAAACATCCATCCAAGGACTTCCTTCTTCCATGTCTTGGGCACTTTGCATCCATTTTGACCGTCGGATTTGTGGCCTGCCCCTTTTTTGTTTGGGGTTCTACGGTCTCCAATGTATAATCATCGTAGTCCTTCTTTCATCCTTCTGCCTTATTGGGGGTATTTCTGAATTCACGAATAGGTGCCTTAATTTATAAATGTTCAGAAATTGGGTAACATTAGATCTACTCTTTATACTAATAACGAGCGATCCACAATTATTGGGATCAAAGCTAGCCGTGCAAAACATTACAATCCGACAAGCCAGAGGTGGCGCGTGACCTTGAGCGAAAATACACAGCGACAAATGCAGAATACGAGAAGGTCAGCCGCCAGTTCTCGCTTGTCGCATTGTACGTATGTCGTATGTGTATGTCTTCAAACATCAGTCAAACATAAAAAATCAGTCAAAACCTTTAACACAGAACTATAATCAAAAATTAAAAGAATTAACAAAATTATAACACTCCAACATCTCTACATAACCTAGCTTTTCTTGTTAAGTTGACATACACTGCAAAGTTGACGTAAACTGGAAAGTATATCTGAATTAGGAATAGACATGCACTGTATAGCTATCTCTGTCGTTCAGAGCCACCTATGGTGACAATAATTTTGGATCACACGTTATGTACTTTGTTTTTTTCTATTTCTATTAATAGTAGGGGAGGAAAGTATGCTAAATTTGCAGTTACTCGAGCGTCATGGGGACCTATTGGGTTGTGAAGAGTAGGTCCAAAAACCAAAAAAAGTTAAGTTTTCCATAAAGTGGGGGACTTTCCATTTTTTAATTTAATTTTCCATTTCCAACAATCGTTTTTTCCGATTATAGCGCCATCTATCCACAATTCTAAAAATGGCTCGAATAAAAGTTGCTTATTTTTGCGTAAAGAATCCAAATCTGCAATAAAAATTGGGGGCTCCTATTTAAAATTTTAAATGTTCATTTCGCGAAATATCGCGTGGTTCGTATTTAAAATTTTAAATTTACCACCCGCCCCTTTTCGTGGGGGGTCGTGTTTGGTATCACTCGATAGATTTTTGAAAAATATTGAACGCGTATATTTGCGGTTTTTCCTTAAGCCCCGCTCAAATCGTCAGATTTTTTAAATGTACACTGTTTTGCATACTTAACTTACCTTATCTTAATCTGACGATTTCGAGTTCTTCTAAGGATATATTTTTTTCCTGACCCCTATTAACCTACTCCCCCTGTATTAAGAGCCAATATATGGTATAGGTACGTTTACAGAGTACAAGGTTTCTCCGTTCTCCCCATGTGATAATCTAACGCGCTCGAGTAACTGCAAAAATCCCCGCTTGGGCTCCCCTACCATAATGTAATACTAGAAAATGGACTTTCAGGCTCAAGTATGAGCCATACCTGCTGGTTATTTCGTTGTACCTACCCAATAATATCACCAAATTTCATTATTTATAAATTATGGTAAATTCGTTTTTCATTTTCCTATTATTCCAAGCAAAATATCTCGAATAAACACCGACAATGTTGATGAAATTTCAAGCTGCTGAACCGCACAAAATTTGGCGATAAAATCCTAACAACAGACAGATATATACACCAACAAATGCGAAAAACAAACAAAACAGTTCATGATACATATTTAAAACATTTTCACATCATTTCACATCAAATTCCAGCCTATCAAAATTCCAATAAATCCGAATTTATGTACAATTTAAAGCTGGAAATACACGATATCGATTATTACATTACAACTGGTTTATAGATGATATGCATGTGTTCATCAAAAATTATCTCCGCATTAGCACTGCATTCGTTATGCAGAACAAATTTTATTAGGATACGAGAGAGAATAATTATTTATAAGCTGATTTTAATTGAAGTTTATATTATATAAAAGGATATTATATTATGGTAAACCATAATATTTGTTCGATTTTGGTTCCATCGTTATTACATAATTTCTTTAACATTACACATGTGTGTGTTTGTTATTGTAACTGTTTAAAAAAGTATTTTTCCACCTACCTCTACCGAAAGTATACTTTTCCGGACCTGATTGTAGGGAGCAAAGTTGTACTTTTCCTCCCTAGGGAGGAAAATATTTTTCCTCCCTAGGGAGGAAAAGTAAAAGTGACGTCATAATATTTCATTCATGAAATATAACTTATTGACGCCCTGTATAATATCTATTTTCTATTACGGAGTATCTATACATTTTAACGTTTATTTATAAAACATCCTGTATTTTGCAGAATGGTAAAAAACAGTAAATTGTTATTTTTATTTAACAATGTTTACATTAATAATTTGACTTATATTTGACAGCTGACAGTTATATTGTACCTACTTGTTGTTTTAGTTCTAATAAATTTTGTTGGTTAGTTACATAAATAAATTAAGTAAAAATGACAAAATGACTTGTTATTTGAGGAAGGTGGAAAAACCATATGTATAACATGGGAGTAAAGTGCCTTTTCCTCCCTTGAATGATTACTGCCCTCCGCTACGCGTCGGGCAGTAAACTTCATTCTCGGGAGGAAAAGTTACACTTTCCTCCCTTGTTATACAAATAGCTATAGTATTTGTTTAAATATTTTGTTTTATTATTCTTAATATTTAATATATGACCTTCCTTAAATATTGTATTTTTAATATTCATTTCTAACATAATAATATGATCTTGCTGTATATACTTTAATTATTTAAATTTTTTTCGTTGGAATTTTGCTACGCTGGACAGGCAGGAAGTGAAATGCAGTTTATAGATCTCGCCTGGCCTTCTTTGTTTCCAGCATTCGTTTGGTTTATAAATTGTAGAAACCACGAAGGCGTTACGAGAAAATTGGTCTCAATAAAAGTTTTATTTTTGATATTATTTTTAATTTATGAAGTGAAACTTTCCATTTTTTTTGTAGATATCGCCACGGCGTCCATATAATGTTATTTTTTTGTAATTCGGTACTAGCAGTCGGATTTGTTTCAGTTTGTTCAGAGATAAGGACACACGGTTTCTTACTTAGATAATAGCAAGACACAAGTTTTCAAGGACAAGAAATAAGGTTACAAGCATTAAATTTAAAGCACTTAATCTACAACAGAATTAGTAAAAACATATTTAGGTTGATACCTATTGAGCAAGCAGGATTCAGACCTAACCGCAGCTTAGATCAGATTCTATCCCTAACAACACATATTGAAGCAGGTTTTCAAAGAACGCAAAAAACATCCGTTGCTTTCATTGACCTATCAGATGCATACCACACCGTCTGGAGGCAAGGAATAATCTGAAAACTAATCCGTGCCATCCCGTGCCAAAAGGTAACCAAATTCAATGATAGCATGCTCACCGACAGACCTTTTCAGGTTACAAGGGGCAACTTAAAAAGTGTCCAAATGAAGCTCAGCAATGGACTGCCACAGGGATCTGTTTTGGCACCCTTACTGTTTGATTTATACATTGACCTACCTAGGACAACTTCGCAGAAGTTTGGCTACGTTGACGATTGGGTAATTGCAGCAAGACCTAATAAGATGGATTTTGCAGAAAAATACTGACGGATGACCTTGCCGTTATGGGTGAATACTACGGCCCAATGCAAAGAAAACCGAAGTGTGCTGTTTTCATCTGAATAATTCCCAAGCCAACAAAAAACTCTCCGTTCACTTTGAAAACAGACTACTCACTCATAACTCGACACCAAAATATCTTGGAGTGACTCTTCACAGAACTTTAAGTTTTAAGGAATACCTACAAACAACGGCAGAAAAACTGAAGACGCGAAATAATATAATTCAAAAGCTATGTGGCACCACATGGGGGTCCTTAGCTTCCGTACTCAGATCATCCGCTCTCGGACTCGGCATATACAGTCGGCAGCTGTATATGCTTCCCCAGTATGGATCCATAGCACATGCACTAAGATTATCGACACCCAATTAAACCAGACAATGCGAATAATCTCAGATACAATTCGACCAACACCGAACTATTGGCTTCCCATTCTGAGTCACATTCCACCGCCAAAACTAAGAAGAAGTCATTCTCTTTTCAGGGAATATCGAGAAATCGAGGCTAACCATCTACTACCCATCCACCATGATAAGCTTGATATCGAAATGAACAGACTGCGCTGAAGATATCCTCTGTTGTTAAGGGCCACCCCCTACAGCAAGAACATTCGACCTCACCAACGATTGAAGAAGACAATGGGAGAGCGACTCATTACATTCGAATATATACATTGCTAAAAATTTATGTGTTTATGCTAAAAAAAGCTATAAACACATAGTGTTTCCTGTGCCTAATACATGCGTTTACATGCATTCCACGTAGAAATAGCCTCGCTTGCACTTGTACCTACTCTACCTACTCGTTCGATTTTAAATGAGAAATCATTGAAAACATCACTCCAGCACTAGGTGTTTATACTTTTGTTTAACAATAAAATAATAAATTTTTAGCAATGCAAATAACTAAAACCGATATACTTTGACTTGAACTTTCAAATGCGGTAAGCAGAATTGCTATTTTATTTTTTAATCAAAAGTTATTCGGGTACAAAAATTGCAATTTTTCGATTTTTTGAAAGTTCCACCGCGTTTATCTCGAAAACTATGCATCCTACGAAAAAATTTGTAGGAACACTTTTTGGTTAGAATGGCCCAAAAAATACAAAAACATGTCTTGTTTTGCGAGAAATCGCTGTTATGTAATTCCTCAACTTCTTTGTTTATAACAATCTTTTCGACATCCGGATCAACTGTTACCCAAAAAATTCGTGTTCTACGGGTCAAAATACATAAAAAAAACTTGGGTAAGTCCATCTGAATACAGGAGGCCGTTGTACCCCCCCTGGCGACAGGACTAAATCGTTTTTAATACTTTTTATGTATATTGTGTCTTATAAATAATAAAAACGTGGTAATATAAAAAGTTCTTTTTTTATAAAAGTGTAATTATTTAAATCGTATTCAATTATCCCATTTTTATTTTATCCAACAGTGTATTTTCGCGAATTTTACAAATTGCTTTCATTTAAGAATTAAAGAGAAAACATTTAATCTACATTTCCCCACTGTAATAACTTTTATCTTTGCTTGTTTACTTTTATTTACTCTACTTTTCTTTTTCTAGCTCATCAACATTACCTCATTTTTCTTTTTTGGTCGAAAACTCCTTGCAAATTGAATAGAACCGGGATTAACTTCAAAGAATTTCACTTTGATACGGTTAGTTACAGTTAAAAAGATGAGTTGTTAGATTTCTGAAATGTTACTTGCAAAGTAGCGACGACTATCATCATAAACGAACTTCAGTTTAAAATATATAAGAGGAAAGTTTGTTCAGATTTATATTAAAATAAAGTGTGTAAGAACACATTGGTAGTATAATCGCAACACTGAAGGAACATAGTGAAGTCATGTCATACAATAAATTATTATACACGCGAATAGAAACAAAAAACGTTAAGTTCACTGTATTTTAGTATTTTAAATGTGCATAATAAAATATCAGTCTTTGACATAAATATATTGATATTTCGTGGGCCTTAAGAAGGCATTTGACAGGGTCGAATTAAAGCACGTTATCCATTTGTTGTACGCAAGAGAGATACATCTAGCTAGGAATAATTAAAACGATCAAAAATATCTACAAGAACAACACAATAAAAGTAAAAGTAGTAGAACAGCTAACTGACCCAATTGAAGCTGGCAATGATACAAAACAGGGGGATTTCCTGAGTCTTCTAAGTGATCATTGATGAAATAATAAAAAAGTAAGGACTAAAAAAGGACACCAAATGGAAGAAACACAAAAAAAATTTTCTGTACAGACGATGCAATATCTCTCAAAAGTGAAGATGATTTACAACGTATGCTGCACCAATTTAATATAAGAGTGAGAAAATTTACCATGTTAATTTCCACAAAATAGACAAAATGCATGGTTATAACAGCAAATCTAGTAAGATTTAAATTAGAGCTGAAGGTTCAGATAATATAGAACAAGTGGTGAAGTTTCAAAATCTAGGCATCACACTATCTAGCTACGAAAAGCTCAAAACAGAACTGAAAGATCAAGTGAGTATAGCAAACAAAGCTGCAGATTGCCTGAATGAAACACTATGGAGAAATCAAAATATCAGGAAAAAAAGAAAGGCAGAATTTACAAAAAAAGTCAGCAGACCAATAATGACATACGCGGAAGAAACATGACCTGACACAGAGAGGACAAAAGTAATGCTAGAAACAGCAAATATATAAACCCTTGAATAAATCGATGCTAAGGCACTAGTGCGACATTATAGATTAGTAAAGACGGTACGACATTTTGTGGAAGAAACACAAAAAATTTTTTCTGTACAGACGATGCAATATCTCTCAAAAGTGAAGATGATTTACAACGTATACTGCACCAATTTAATATAAGAGTGAGAAAATTTACCATGTTAATTTCCACAAAATAGACAAAATGCATGGTTATAACAGCAAATCTGGTAAGATTTAAATTAGAGCTGAAGGGTCAGATAATGATAATAGAACAAATGATGGATTTTAAAAATATATGCATCACACTATCTAGCTACGAAAAGCTCGAAACAGAACTGAAAGATCAAGTGAGTATAGCAAACAAAGCTGCAGATTGCCTAAATGAAACAATATGGAGAAATAAAAATATCAGGAAAGAAAGAAAGGTAGAATTTACAAAAAAAGTCAGCAGACCAATAATGACATACGCGGAAGAAACATGACCTGACACAGAGAGGACAAAAGTAATGCTAGAAACAGCAAAGATAAAAACCCTTGAAGAAATCGATGGTAAGACACTAGGGCGACATATAGAGTAGAGACGGTTCTCCAATAGAAAGACGATCAGTGGATGACCACGAAAACGATGAAACAATAACTTTCTGGAGACACATTGAAAAAACAGACAGAGTCATGTCGACACAAAAAGAAGAAGAAGGAGACATATATTGAAACTGATTAAATCACAAGCAGGTGAAATAGCTGAACATGCAATAAGGAATATATTATGATAAAACATAGACGACATGACTTCGTTAACATGGCACAACTGAATTGAAAAAGTTTTGTTAACAAAAAAAGTGGATGTCCACTAACCAACGTTGTACAAGATATAAAAAAGGGAGAGGTTTAGAGATCAAGGATAAAGTAATAATGGAGAATTCTAGTAAAAGATATCATGGCTTTCTTTGGCTCAAAAAAATAAGGAGCAAATATGTATAACGACCATGGATTGTTTTACTATTCTATCATATAATAATGAAAATTATATCTGTTGTCGATATACAATATACATTGCTTAATTTTATTATTCATGTATCCCTCTATTAGCTACTCTCTTCCTTGCGTTCTTGGTGTGAAGGAGTTTTATGGTTCTATAGCTTGTACATTGTTGAACATCTCCTCTGATTTTTATACAGGTACTAAAGAACATCTTTTCCATTCATATGGCATTTTTCCTACTTCCATAAATAATGACGAATATTATAATGCAATACAAACTAACCAAATCTTTTACCTTGGTCTCATTCCTCTAATGCTTTCCACATTTTCCAAGAATAACATCTAACTTCGACGAACTTATAGATAAACTGTGCCCCTCGAGAGTCTGAGAACAATCGTGTTAAATGGTTTTAAAAATAGAAATTCTTCCTTGTTTTCTCACTTACTTCCATTCGAACTTTTTTGCCTCATTTTACTTGTCTTGGTGATGATAATATTTATTTCCATAAGATTTCCACATCATTTATTAAAACAATTTAACTTTAAAGCCTCTTTTTGTTTCTAAAACAGGTTTAGCTTTGATTCACTTACTGGCGTTTGAAGCCGAAGCATATTATCGAAGTTCAAGTCGATATCGCCGCTTTTATACCATTTAAACGACAATAAAGCCTTACGAATGGCTGGTGACAAATGGTTTTGGGGCTGACTAACAACCATGTTCTGTTAAAGCGTTTTGTAATCGTCACAGGAACGGTATACATCGAAAAATGCTAGAGGCGAGAAGTTTTCCACTATAAATTTTTTTGTAGCTGTTACTTCTAAAGACTAATACCACTCGGAACAAATGCAGTTTAGTATTTAGTGACGAATTGTTTGAAACTTCTTTTCCAACGAGAGTCGTGTGGTGTTATAAACGTTATAATTTTGTTTATTATGTTCAAATAATTCTTTTATTTCCAATATCTTTAGATTCGATTCATTCATTAACTTTTCTGTTTTGTTTTACTATTTTCTTTCTAAAAATAGTTAGCCCTCAAATTTTCCTACAATCTAATATCGGCGCCCAACGTGGGGCCCGAAATTTTGTAGCAAAGAAAGATTTAGGTACGTTCTTCTATAAAATATATCAAATAATATTTGTTTAATAGAATATATCAAATAAACATAGCAACATGATCAAGGACGGTTATTGGTACTGGGAATTTCGAGTTTATGAAATGTCAAATTGCCCGTGTTTTTGATTATAACAGATTTTCGTATTATTTAGTATTCATATTATTCATTTTGGTGCCTTAAAATGTTTTTTTTCCAAAGAGTAGTATTATAATGACATGATTATCCTAGTAATCAATGGATATACGTTCTTAAACATGTTCATTTAACTTGTCTAAATTGAATGCTGGGCCAGATACAGGGGCGAATGAATGATTGTTCTGAAGAAGGCTTTGGCTCATAAAAGGCTGTAACGCCACTGATGTTGATGATGAAATTGAATGCTGGTGCATGTGGGAAGAGTCACTGGACCTATTTTAACTACAAAGGTACATTTAAACCTGAAGCCGAAAAATGGTTAATAAAATCAACGAAAGGGAAGTTTTTGGTAAAATAAATTATTTCATTATAGGAAATAAAACAAACTGAAAAAAATCAATGTTATGTACCCAAAGACTATTCAAACAAGTAGGGACGTCAACTTGCAATAATCGGAAAAATGGGCAAAACTTATCACAATTGCTATCTCAGAAATCATAAACTAGGATATACGGTGATGAGCGCGCTAATTACCGGCAAAATAACGCAAAAGATGGAAAACATGTTGTGAGATAAAAAGAAATGAAACTAGTGGAGGTGGGAAATTTATAGTATCTAATCAGTAATCACCCTTCTGTAGGATACATATTTTCGGTCTGTTTTCTAACGGTTACTCCCATCTCTACAAATCTACCCAACTAAAAGACTGATGATTTTAAATAGAAAATCAAGTGAAAGGGTGTTTACAACGTATTGACGCCTTTTTCTGTGTTATTCCCATTTTGCACATTGTGTTGATTTTCGTCGAGGTTTTTGAGTTATTTTTTACTTGTTGAGTTAACTTGAATCGCTTCTCGAAGTCAGTGAAGTCAATTTGGCATAACACGATATTGAGCGTGATTATTAATAGTAATCAGCTTTGGAAAATATATTTTTGAAATAAATATAATGACTTTTGGGTCTATACTTAGCACAAAAATAGGCAAATCTAATTGATACATGGGAAATGACATACAAAAAACTTAACACATGACTAGTCAAAAATGTATTTCAACTATCTTCTTCTTCTTGTAGCACTACAACCCAGAGTGGGTCTTGGCTGACTGCACAATCAGCTTCCATCTTGAACGGTCGTCCATGAGAATCGAGTCAGTGGGTAGCCCCAATTTTTCTTAAGTTTGACCACATGTTATCTCCCATCGTATTCTGGACCTCCTAAAGGCCTTTTCTTCCTGTGGGGACTTCCTTCAACATTAACTTGGTAAGGCAGTTATTAGGGAGCCTATGGACATGGCCAACTCATCTTAGAATTTAATCTCTTGGACTACGTCGCTAGCTCTTTACATCTGTTTGACCTCGGCATTTGGTATCATTCAATATTGGTTAATATTCGGGTCGCGATAACGTACAAAGATCTTTCTGAGAATTTTTCTCTCAAAACATCTGAGCTTTCTTTCCATTGCTTTTGTCCACGTTTCACACCCATACATGGGCACCGGTCTAGTCACTGTTTAATGTATCCTGATTTTTAATGTTTTTATATTAAATTATTACTTATTATTATTTATTACACTATGTATTAATCCGTTAGGTTTAGCGTTGTGGAGGCTATACATATAGAAGCTATTGATTTCAACTATCGATCGTCTATAAATCAGCTACGTCTATATTCAATCGACATAATCTTACAGAAGTCAATACAATTTGGTTAACGTTGAAAAACATAGATTTTTCAGTTAAAAGTCAAGTGTACAATAACAGGGTTCATCATCATCGTCACCGTCATAACAGGACGGTTCTGTTATTTCTGTTATAATACTTTGTTATTTCCTTTCGATGCATTCTACTATTACTTCATCACTTGATCACACAGAACCAAGAAAATACTTTGAAATGTTCCTGCTAAAACTTTTTGAAATGCCCCTGGTATCTGATTCAACACCAATAAAAAAATATAATTGAGGCCTGATGAAGTCATGCTTTCACACGCAATTTTTCAATTTTTCTTTTCCGTAATCTAACAGTAGCTTATTATTATACCATCATGCATATATACATACCTCGGAAAAGTCTAGGGATATTTTTATAACATAATAAAATTAATAACAATAAATTCATATGGTCGTTTAATTTTAATTGAATTTGTACAGTTGCTCATTGTGTATATTTTTGTGAGTAAAACAAAACGTCGAAAGTGATAACGAATATTTGACAACGTTTTTAACACGAGAGGAAAAACTATGGTTTGTATACTGCAGTAAATATTCTAAGTAGTTTCGATTTTGTTCGTGCGATAGAGTTCTTAAAAGGCTGGCCACAATATGTCTGCAACGAATTCTGCAATTCTTTGGTCACGTGGTTCGCAGAGGTGACGACAGTTTGGAGAGATTAATTGTTTCTGGAAACGTTCCGGGGAGAAGATCAAGAGGACGATCACCAACTAGATGGTCTGACCAAATAAAGCATTCAGCTGCAAACTCATTCTGCGAAGCTCTTAGAGCAGCTGAAGATAGAGACCAGTGGAGAAACATTGTTAGGAATATTGGAAGAAATCACGATCCTCAGTAATGGGGAAACGACAAGAGAGAGAGAGAGAGAGAGAGAGAGAGAGATAGAGTTTTTGTTTAGTTAGTGCATTGAAAATATTGTTTTTTTATCATGGAGCGATGTAATATAACTTTGTATGAGATGAATAGGGCTGTAGGCCTTCTTCAAGGGACAAGCGGGAAACTAATGTAGCTGAGCGCATGGGAGTCTCCCAAAGTGTTGTGGCGTTTTTGTGACACTGGAAGTCCAGCCGAACGCCATCCAGGACGTGAGCGCGATATCACTGTAGATTAATATAGATTTTTAGTGTTAACCGCTAGATGGCAACCAACAGTTACAGCACTTGAATTGATTAGCGACTTGCGGCAGGCACACCAGGTAACCATAGGACGTGAATACTGTAAGAAATCATCTCCATGAAGCCAATCTCCGCAATCGAAGACCATTGAGATGTCCACCTATCTCCAGAGGCAAACGCAAGATTATAGTGGTGTCAGGAATATCAAAACTGTGATGCGAATTATTGGGCTGGTTTTATTTATAATAATAAATAAACATTTAATTGCACTTAAAGGCATTCTCGTTATTTTTGACATTTCAACAAATTTTTCTTGTGTATTAAATATACACAATATTATATATTATTCGTTACAAATCGATTATTATTATTTATTCAAAACAACTAAACCTAGTCTTTTCCGATGTGTGTATCTTATAAAAACCACAGAAACAATTAATAAAATAATTATTAAATGTTGAAAATACTTCATCCGGAGATACACGTTAAAACTTATTAGTAATTTAAAACCCTCCAAGATTTCATTCAACCCAACTGTAAGTTTGTGTACAGCGTTTTAAGCCTCTCAGGTGTTGTATATTCTCATTTCGTGAAAATTCGTAGTATAATCGTCGTTGGTTGAAAATTGAGCGACTAATCTTAGCAAAGTCGGTAATCAGTATAACGTTGGATACAGGCTTTTCACGATACCAAATCCCCCCAGATCGTGCTTTTCGCTTCTTTCACGCCTCTTATCGGCACGAAAACACGGATATTATAGGAAGGATAACTGCTCCAAACTCCATATGTTACCCAAAATGTATTTCCTTTATTATTTTTTTTTTCGCTTGAGGATTGCCGGTTAAATTTTAAAACATACCTTACGATAAAGGTATAGAGTACTCATCTGTGATAAATGTAAATAGGTTTACATTTTAAGAAATCGTATTCAAGAAAAATACACTCCTGGTCAAAAAAATCCTCTCCACTTGCATTTTGTATATTGTTATGCTCTACTTTATCTCTTTTATTAGATTGATTAGCAAATTCTTAATTAAATTAATTACTCAATTATTTTAATTTCTGCCTATGTAAAAACCAAACCAAATTCAAATTAAATTTTCTAATAAACTTTATTCTCAGGGCTAATTTTGTATTCGATGCAACACTTTTGATTTGTGGCTTCTAGTATCTGTAGTTGCTTACTCCTTCCAGGGTAAAACAGGGAAATTAAACACATTCAGTAGCATATAAATGTAATCTTTTATTTATTTATCCAATATGCTGTATAAATAAGATTTGAAAAAATACTAAAATCTAAATTTGCTGCAACAATTTAGATTTTAGATCGTAGAAAGACGTCTCCTTGTTTTAACAAAAAAAAAATCATTTAAATAAATTATTATTTATTCATACTAAATTTAATAAAATTTACTTTTCCCCTTTTGAATTGATTAATTAAAGTTGGAATGACTAACTGAGTTATGGAACTGTTCACTACAAAAAAATGAGCATATATGGTGTGGATATAAACAAGCTCTCTCCGTTTCGAAAAATGATTTGACTAACCTTTTTGTTTCTTCACTTCTTCTTTTCACAGATTGCGTTGTCCTTGATTCTCCCACACGTACTCTTTTGATGTTGCGAAAAGGTCCCTCTCGTCCAAACTGCTTCAAAAACAAACAAAACCAGGACTCGCTCGAATTCTCCACTCAGTTTTCTCCTTGCTCGATATCTTTTGCCAATAGATACCAATCAGCTACTCGTTCTAGACAGAACAAAGGAATCTTCCTCGGATACAGGAAAATTTTACTTCTCAACCGGTCAACAATTTCGTTTCAACTTGATTCTGCTCGCAAAGGCCGATTTCACCACTTTACACTGACTTCTCACTTTTCAAAAAACTGGACTGCTCTCTCCCGATATTCATCACACAGTGTCTATCTTTTCTCTCTGAAATTCCGACTCCACATTCTCATCCCTTCCATCGATCTTTTTCTACCAATTAAAAACAAACTCTCTACCCAAAACATCCGTACTTTCCTTCTTTTCCGAAGAAAAACCAACTTAATTTGTAAACAACTTTCCATTTTGTTAAAATTCTAAGAGACATCAAATTACTATCGTTTTTTCAAAAAACTAAACAAAAGGCCTTACATTCTAAACTCAATAAAATTTGTTTATCGTTTTAAACCTTCTATGAATTACTTACAAAAATCCTATTGATGTTCACAAACGAAATCACATGCACTTTCCAATATTTTCGAACCGTTGTCTGTAAATCCTTTCAAAAAACCCATTAACGAAAACCACATTAACGATTTCACATTCCCCGAAAAAGCACTGTTTATTAACTAAATTAGACTCTATACAATTTTTGGTCATATACAGGGTGAGGAAAATCTATGATCTTGTGGTCCAAGATATAAATTTATTTTCTGAATTTTTCCAAATAACCATTCTAGTACAATATAAATTATATATTTTTAATTCTGTAGGTGTTACGTGATTTAAATGGAAAGGAAGTAAACATTATTAATAAATATAAACTATTATTAAATATAAACGAAAGTAATAATAAAGTAATAATAGGAAAAATAAGTAACGCAAAATAGTTATTTATGAAACAGTTCGTGAAGTATGCTTTTTGCAAACGCACGCGATGTTTAGAGCACGAGCGACAGCGGATCGAGTGCTATACATCGCGTGAGTACTAACAAAATGGATCACAACAAACTAGCAAATAAAGAGAAGAGAACATACATATAAACAAAAAATACAAAACTAGGAGATAGAGAGCAACATCTATAAAACAAATAGATGCAACACTAGTTGTTCAAGAAAAATAAACTACTAACTACAGAGTACTTACAAGTAAAAGGAGTCTTTCGAAATGTCGATGCGTATGCACACTAAATTGTCTATGACCAAATTCACTGGCAATAGAGAGGTTGTGTCTTTTTCTTACTTGACACTGTTGGCGTAAGATTCCTTGACTGAATCTTTGAGGATGCGAAACAGATTGTTGCTTCACTTTTTTCTGAAATCTTGACTTTATCCTTGACGGATTCACTTGTTACAATTTTTTAATGGAGATGGCGTCAGCGCGAGGGTGCAACGGAATCTCGCAAGCTAACTGCTGACTATCTGAGCTGAGCTGAGATGGCACTTGAGTGATGTAAACGGTATTTTGTCTAGCTCTAGGTTGGGAATACACTCTTAAGAGCAGAGGACAAGAGCGCGAGGGTGCGCTGGAATCTGGATCATGCAACCTGCATGTTGACCGTCTGAGATGATCCTAAGCACTGAACTCAGCGTTGCCAGGCCCAAAAAATTTACTTCCCCAAATTGTGTTTTAAAAGTTGCCAGATTTTCAACAGAATTCCCCAGATTTATAAGGTTTTTTCCAACTCGATACAAAACCGTTCTTAAATCGTTACGCGCATGCGCAATGACGAAAATTTATGCGCAGTTACACATTTTTCGTTACTGCGCATACTCGTAACTGTAAAAACGGTTTTGTTTGGGGAACCCCAGGGAATATCATTGTTCGCGGTAGTCACAATTCACCAAACTGTATTGAGAGTGGCCTATATGTGGAATCAGTCACCACGATCTTGTCGTTGTAAAACATTTAATATTCACATAATTACTGGACTTTCTAAAATAACTATCTTTTACTAAATTTAATAACATATTTTAGCCAGTTTGATTGGGATTGGGAAAGTAGGATTGCACCAAGGCTCGGTGCTTAGTCCTTATTTATTTTCATTAGTTTTGGACCAGATAACAGCGAAACTACAGGGTAGTATTCCATGGTGCCTAATGTATGCTGATGATGTAGTGTTAATAGGAAATAGTGAAAGAGACTTAGAAATAAACTGGAACAGTGGAGACAAGCTCTGGAGGAAAAAGGTTTAAAACTTAGTAGGACAAAAACAGAGTATTTGGAATGTTCATTTAAAGATGGAGTTACTACAAATAAAATGGTATCTTTGGATGGTGAAATGATTGTGAAAAGCAATAGTTTTAAGTACATAGGATCGGTATTACAGAGTAATGGAGAAATAGATGGAGATGCATGCAGTAGAATTAGGGCTGGATGGATGAAGTGGAAAGAAGCGAGTGGTGTGTTGTGTGACAGAAAAATTCCAATGAAGCTGAAGGGAAAATTCTATAAAACAGCCATAAGACCGGCTATGATGCACGGAACTGAATGTTGGGCAGTGAAAAAGAAAGAGGAACAACGAATGCATGTGGCGGAAATGAGAATGCTTAGATGGATGAGTGGAGTGACAAAGAAGGATAAAATTAGAAATGAGTATATTAGGGGAAGTCTAGGTGTGGCACCAATTGATGCCAAAATGAGAGAGCATAGGTTAAGATGGTTTGGTCATGTTCAACGTCGAGACGTTAATCATCCAATACGAAGAATAGCTGAAGTGCAGATTCCTGGAAGGAGTAGGAGAGGAAGACCAAAGAAGACCTGGGGGGAGACGATAAGGCAGGACATGTTGGTAAAGGGGATTAACATTGATATGACCCAAGATAGAATTGTGTGGAGAAATGCAATTAGGGAAGCCGACCCCGCATAGGGATAAGGCAAAGAGAATGATGATGATGATTTTAGCCAGTTTGATTTCCCCAGATATTAGTCATTTTAAAAAAGTTTTTCCCCAGTCCCCAAAGTTTATCAATTTTCCCCAGTTCTGGGGAAAATTCCCCAGACCTGGCATCCCTGTAGAACTAAAAAGGGCGGGCGTACTCGGAGAGTGAAAGCTAGTGATGTTGTGATTATAGTTACTTTCGAGTATTCGTTACAAATCGTTACTATTGTATAAAGTAATCATTTAAAGTATTCGTTACTTTGATTACTTTTGATACTTTAGTATTTGAGTACCGGTAATCATATCGAGAATCGCATTTCTCAGTATTTCGTATAAGTATAAGATCCGATGTAACGACCTTCACCGATCTATTTAATGGATAGAAATTAACCGATATGTGAGGAGCTTAGTATCAAAGACGGACAACTCCATTTTTATCAAAATTGAGTTAAAGGTACAGTCTTATAGGATTTTTTCCGGGGAATTCAAATCTGAATTGCTTTAGTTTCAAAAGCGGCTAGAAAATGCAAAAAATTGTATTTTAAAACGAGCATCAGTTTCAGAAACGGACAGCTCCAACTTGATTTTGTAGCAGAATCGGACTACTCCGTTACAGCCAATCGAATGGTAGTATTTACGTCACGTTGTCATGCGCACTAGAATAAACCTACTGAGAGTGGCCATTGCGTTTTAAGTTTGCAACAGTTTACAACGTTATTTTAACAGTTTTTCTGTGTTTTTTAAAATATTTTCGCGTTATTTTTCCAAAAAATGCAAGTTAATGTAGTTGAAGCACCTAAAAATTAAGCCAGGAAGAAATTATTTGACAAAATTAGTCAACATTGGGTTCAAAAACGGACAGCTCCAGAGCTTGGTTGCAAAATCGGCCAACTCCATTTTCTTTATTGATTTTAGGGAATAAACCATAAATATATTTACATTTTCGTTATTCAGAAGTGTTCAGAGACCCTAGAGGTATATTCATAAAAAAATCACAATTGTATGTCGAGAATATAAGGCGCTACAGTTTTTCAGCTTTCCTGAAAAAAGTACAAAATGGAGTAGTTCGTCTTTGATACTCAGCTCCTCATGTAATTGTTCTGTAATTGCTGCTCTACAATATCAGTAATCTCGAGTAATCTGTTTGCATCAATTAAGTGCCAAAAACAAACCCTCGAAACTGTAGATGACGTACCTTAGCAGTAACCATGGGCACCCAGGTGCTTCGGAGTTCGGTTTTGATTGCAGATTTGTGTTCAGTGACCCAAATACCCCAAAATATGAAAATCTGGCCCTTAATATACTGATTTTAACATGTTTATGCATTTTTCGATGCGTTTTATACACTTTAAAATGTAATAATGATTTCCACCTATTTTTTTATTGTAGACTTTTTTCCAGACGTCATCCTAATCCTAAATATAATGCAAAAAGTTGCAAGTCTCCATATACCTACTATATTTAAAAATAGATTTAATCCTGTGTTTTTAGTGTTAAATGCCCTGGTCTAATAAAAACAATGCCATACCTACATGTAAAATTAAAGTTGATGATCACAGTCTAGAAATATTATCATTTCTACATATCTTCCGGTCAATCTTAGCTATGGTTTTCTAGGCCTGATAAGAATAGTGTGTATTTATTATTAAAATCTAATGTGTTGCATTTTTATTTTCAAAAGAACTAACACCTGTGAAATTCTGTGAATTATCTACCTCGACAAATCGTATAGACATCTGTTTCTGGGTGCATGCTTTGTTAAACGATATACCTCCCTCTGTTTCAGCTACTTCTCAGCGCCCTGTAATCCTGTAAAACTCTTTATAGCCTTCGCCCTTCATAGATTAAATTTTAGTTAACTGTACTGATACCGAACACTCGTGGAATACCGGTCCGACTCCGATATCAACCGAGTAGATACAATACTCAAAATCAAAATAGGTACTCGCTCTAATACAATTGATGCGAAGTAACGAAGTAATCAGAGTAATCAAAGTAACGATTTACCTCTCTGTATAGTAATCGTTACTTTCGGTATTCGTAAGTAACGAGTACTTTCTAACGAATAGTTACTTTTTCAACATACTAGTGAAAGCGGGTGGTACTTAAAGTCGTGAAGATAAAGATCTTGCGAAAACATATATATGTGTTTTTACGCACACCACATTAAAACTATAGGTCCCGTTATATGGGATGGCACTAATTTGCGTATTATGGCGTATAAAATGGTCTAACAACCGTCTTTAAAGTTGGTGATTGGTTACTGACATTGAATTTGGCTACTAAGTACTGAAATTACTTATTGCTAAGGTGTGGCTTAGGAATAACTTCAAATTTTGACTTCTATACAAGTCCAATAATATTAGTGCCTTCCCAAATGACGGGACCTCTAACACTGTTGTCCTTACATATTTACACCGTTGCCAGTGTTGCATTTCAAAGATGGACTAAACTTGTCTGAATTAAAAATATTCCAATAGTTTTTAAAATGTTCGAATCATTCGAACACGGTTTTTAACACGTTGACGGACAGTGCGTCAAATGTATAAGCAAGTGTATTTATTTTGCAAAGTAGAATAGGGGAAAATGCAACGTCTATAGACGTTGTGTCAAAATTAGACGTCTATAGACGTTCTGTCCGTCAACGTGTTTTCGATTGTTTATTGTGCTTATTTTCGATTTAAAAAGTTTACGAACATGGTTTTTCGAAAGTAGTTAATTTGTATCTATTCAAATTGTGTACATGAAATAAAAGGTATGGTTGGAAATAAATTTCCGATAAAATGTTTCCGACTTTTCGTGTCTCTTGGTAATGTACAGTTGCATAATTTATTAACACGATATTCAATTCGAATAAGTTAAATTTCTTATAAAGGAAGCTCGGAGTTGTAAAAAGTCGTGCTCATAAAATATTTCCGTATCTTCCACAAGAATATTGAATAGTCGCTGGCGGATGGGATAGAGACATTTTTATGTGCGGGTCATATAATCTGTACAAACCTCGAAATTCAGCTACGACTGGTTCCGTTGTAAGCTCGCCCTCTTTTATTATTAATACTCCATAAAACGCATTTAACGTCGAAATTTTATTAACAACATATTTTTTATTTGCAGGTAAGCCCTCCCTGAGTCGAGTGAGCATCAAAACACCGTAAGTTTTATATTTCAATTACGCCATAGCTCATATCCGAGGAATTTGTCCGCCGTTTCTTGGTCGAATGTGTTTGTAGAGCAATTTGAGAAGCTCTACTTGGCGATATTAAGGTTGAGAGAGCGCAAAAAGGGTCGTATAATAAAAAGAGGAGAAAACCCGGCGTAAAACAACGAAGGTCATAAAAACGGTCATATCTTTTCCAACAGGTAACGAAACAACCAGCTTCGCTGTTGCTTATATAACAATATAATTCAAGACCTCATCCCCTACCTGACAACAATCTGCTTCTGAATTAACAGCGCCCTGCTACCACGGTCTACCGAGATGAAATCCCTGACAATTTATCTCGAAAGTTATTGAATTATTTTTAAGAAACGTTAATCAACTCAGCAAGGTTTTGCTGAATTGCCAGCCGTTTCTTAATTTAAACATCAACTCTCGGATTACTCCAACTCAAAATTTATAAATCCTACTGCTGATAATAAAACAGGGATTTAAAAAGTTTTGACTCGATTATATGGTACATAAAAATAACATAATTTTCAAACCACTTATAAGTTTTTGACAATATATTTTAATTTTTACTATTTTAATTCTATTTTCTACACTAATCATATTTTTATCTATGTTTAAGAATCTTAATACACAGGTATATTTTAACTATCTATTATGTACCGTGCGGCTAATGAATTACCTACCCGCATATCTTGAAAAACTTAATGACCTATTCTTTTGTTTAATAAAATATAATGTTCGTGGTTTTGATAAACAGTTCAAAGAACACTTTCTTAAAACCAGCATCCTAATTGCTTACTTAAAATGCATTGTTCATGGCTAGTGTGACCAACTCCTATTTAGTCAAATTCGGGACACGGCTGGAAAAAATACTTGAAATCCGGGACTTTTCAATAAAAATCGGGCCATTTTTTAATATAGGACTTTCATAATGTCATAATTTTATTTATTAAACATTTTTATGTTGACAATGATATTTTTAATGGGGTTAAGCCACAATAATTGATTGTAATGATAATGACGATAATTTAAATACAGAAACGAAAAAAAAGTTCACCGTTTGAGTTTTTGTAGAACTATAATACCAAATACCACGATATGCAGCGTTTTGGATGTGGTATTTATATTCTTCTTTTTCTTCAGCCTTCAGAAATCCAACTTTAAACATAGGCCTCCCCCAATTCAATCCAGTGTTGCCTATTTTGCGCCACATGTTTCCAGTGGTGTCCTCCAAAGTTCTTTATGTCATCAGCCCATCTAATTTGTGGCATTCCTTTGCTTCTTCTTCCTAGCCACGGTCTCCATTGTTGTATTTCATGATTCCATCTTTTATCCTTCAGTCGGGCATTGTGTCCTGTGAAGCTCTATTTTAATTTGGCAGCATGTTTTCCTGCGTCTTTTACTTTGGTTTTGTTTCTAATCCATTTTATTTGTTTTTTTATCTATAAGCCTCACCCGAGCATTAATCTTAATATTACACTCTCCATATTGTCGACTTTTTTGTCCTATCAATTCAATTTGATATGAATTCTTAGAAGAATATTCAAAATTTCAAAATAGAATTTTACCAAAACATTAAAAATTCGGATGGCCCGGAAGCCTGGTCCGTGACGCCGGGACACGACTTCATAATTCGGGCCATGTCCCGGATTTTTCGGGCTAGTTGGTCACACTATTCATGGGGCTAGTAAACACTTCTGCGAAAACACTTTCTTAAAAACTAGGTATAACTATTTTTACAAAATTTGTCTTATACAGGGTGTTCAAAATTTATATGCTCGTGGTTGAGAAATATGAAAATTTTTATTTTAATTTCAATTTTAAATATAAATATAGTCTTTTATTTCTTATGTCAAATAGGAATATAACAATATATACAGACTTTACTTCATTTAATATATACATACTTTGTTACCTTTGCTACCTTCTATATCTCCTTATCTTCCCCTGTTTTAGACCGGTCGTACTTTTTTGTCGCCTATTTCTTATAACCTAACCTTCTATTCTACTTCATCATTCCACCACCAAGATTCTTTGTTCCTAGGAAACCATTTACTAGATGTTTTTCCTAGCATTTCCTCTCCCATTCGAACCACAACTTTGCTGATGGCGTCCCACCAGTCATTTACCGTGTCTTTTTCCTCAAGCTTTTCCAGCACTCTACTCTTAAACACTCCTTTATCATCACCACTAAAAGCAGAACCTTTAAACCATTCAGTTACAGCTGACATCAGCCACTTCTACATATATTTAGAGGGTTCTTCGATCATCCCTGTAAAAACATGACGAACCAATAACAAAAGCCTAATTTTTAATGGTGTTTCAAATTTTCTGGTTAGCGCCCCAATTTACAAATTGCATTTTGTGGTAGCCAATTGAGTTTACTTTGAAAACGAATTTGATTTGTTGATGGAGCCATGTATAATTAAACGAAACAATAATGATAGCGGGTCGCATATACATCGGATAGAATTTTTAATTATTAAATAAAATGTTTATGGCGATAATAATTCTGGTTATTACAATTTTGTTTTATGCAAGGAGCATAAAGGATGCCTACAATTGTTTATTATTCTAACTAATTCGTAATTAGTTTGTTTGAAATTTCATGCAAAAAACCAACAGGGATATTTGCACAAATAGATCTACATACAGGTCAACACAATTACTATTGAAATGAATGTCGACTCGATTCAAGTTCTCTGTTTAACCCAGATATGACAATATCAAAAGGCACCGCTAGGAAAATATTCCAATATGTGGTTCAGAGAACCTGTATGAAACTAGTCTTTGTACTCTAATACAGGGTATCGCATTAGTAAAATTAGAAAATCTACGGTGTCGTTTTGATTTAAATCTGTCTCCTGACATCCCCCGATAGTACTATTTTTAGGTCTACCTGTTGTCAAAGAGGCTCAGCAGAAGATAAATCTACACTAAAACGTCCGTAGTTCTCGGTATAAAAATAAAACTATACCGTAGTATGGTTAGAACGCCCTCTAACGGGGAATAAGTGAAATGAATGTCGACTCGATTCATGTCGACTTGGCAGGAGACAGATTTAAATCAAAACGAAACCGTAGATGCCATACTCTGTATTAGAGTACAAAGACTCGTTTCATACAGGTTCTCTGAACCGCATATTGGAATATTTTCCTAGCGGTGCCTTTTGATATTGTCATATCTGGGTTAAACAGAGAACTTGAATCGAGTCGACATTAATTTCACTTATTCCCCGTTAGCGGGCGTTCTAACCATATTACGGTATAAATAGTATTATTTTTGTACCGAGAACTAATTCCACTTAAACAAATAACTTATACATCTCCGGCACTTCCACAATACATCATAGCCAAAATCCAACAAAAAAGGCGCCTCCTACGCCAATATAAGGCCAACAGAAATCCACTAATCAAAACAGAATACAACCGAATCTGTGCCAGGATAAAGAGAGAGATATCCGACCTAACGGCTCGCCGGTGGGAGGATGCTACCTCAAAACTGGACTACAGGGACGGAAGTAAATTCTGGAACAAACTCAAAGTCCTAACTAAACAAAAACTATCTCAACCATCTCATCTGTTAGTCAACAATCACATTGTCAATTTCCCAGAAGGGAAAGCTGAAGCATTCAGAAATTCGCTTCAAAACAACTTTCAAACACCAGACAACCCAAACTTTGATCGCTTGTTTAAACTCCACACTGAATACATAGTAAATGTTACTCTCAACTACCACGTTCCAGTCTATGATCCTATCATGGACCCCCTCACAAACAGGGAAACGGAGAGCTCTTACCAAATAGGTAAAAACAGCGCTCCCGGACCTGATGGCATCAACCGTAGGTGCCTCAAGAAACTTCCTGAGAGTATCATCCGTCTTCTAACTAAAATATTCAATGCATGTCTCAAAAATAGCCACTTCCCTACTCCTTGGAAAGTGGCCAATACCATCATGCTTTTGAAAAAAGGCAAACCCCCAAACGACGTGGAATCCTACAGACCAATCTCTCTAATAAACACTCTGGGTAAAGTTCTTGAGCTAATCCTAAAAGAAAGGCTCAATAACTTTCTCGAAACCCACAACATCATCCCAAAATTTCAATATGGATTCCAGTCTGGTAAATCTACTAAACATACATTAATAGATTGCACAACTAAAGTTACTCAAACCATCAACGATGGTTCGTTCGCCATAGCCACATTCCTGGATGTGCAGAAAGCTTTCGATCAGGTCTGGCACGACGGACTTGTTCGGAAGCTTCTGGACATCGGGCTACCATTACAATTTACCAAAATTGTACACTCATATTTCCACAACCGAACTGTCAGACTGAAAATAAGCGATCAAAAGTATACCCCTTTCACTCCACAAGCTGGAGTTCTGCAGGGTTCAGTCCTAGCACCACTGTTGTACATCATATACAACAGTGACATCACAAACCAAAATATCCCAGGCACTCGGCTGTTTCTCTATGCAGACGACACGACTCTACTCACGACAACTTCTCGATACAACCCATTACTCATCCACAGAAGAGCCCAGGCTCTGTTGGACGCGGTCGGGGATTGGTGTTGTAAGTGGAGAGTTACGCTGAACGCGAACAAAACAACAACAATTGTGTTTCGCGCCCCTTCTGTGTCATCAAAAATCATTAGAAATGAGGACGACCAATATCCACTGAGATTGATGGGAGAAAGGCTTGTTCTCAGCCCGACTGCGACCTACTTGGGAGTACTGTTTACCAGGACTCTTAACTGGGACGCATACCTAAAGGCAACTTTAGATAGGGTAAGGAACAGAGCCAGACTTCTCAACCCTCTCTCAGGACGAATTGGCAAGACACACAAGAAGACTCTCTTACACACTTACAAGACCTATATTCAACCCGTCATTGAGTACGAAGCATGCCTCTACTCTCTTTGCGCTAGAGCTCAGAAAGAGAAGTTGTTGCGAGTGGAACGGAGAATCTTGCGTAGATGTAACTACGAGCACTGGAGATATCCCTCAAACGAAATCCATAACCTCTCAAACATACCCACAATTATCGAGAGAATAAACTCTCTGAACAGGAACTTCACAACCAAAGTAATCAACGGTCCCCCCTCCGACACACAAGAATCTCTCAAATGTTCCTGTTCATCTTCTGGCCACGTATTCTACTACGCAAAGCCCAAGCAAAAAAAGATTCACCCACCGTCTGCTCTAATGCAAACATGCATTGACGAACTCCCAGTAGAATATGAAAACATCCTCGAGGCTACCCCGTTAGCCTACCGCACCCACCTTTAGCATATCCTATTCCCTACCCCGAACAGGGAGAAGTTGGTTTTTTGCGGTTTCCCAACTTCATTGAACAATTATACCTGTTCGTCCCAAGAAAATAGCCGCAAACTATTTTCATCACTCGAACGCTCACTGTCCACGCTGCGCTTAAAACCACCTCTTGACCGCCGACGAGGGCCGCTGGTTCTACCAGTTGGCGTACAATGGTTTCTAGAGGGGTGGTCGAGGGCAAAGCACGGACAGTACACGTAAATGTCAATGGAACCAACATCAACTCCATCAAACTTTCGTCTCTGTTGTCTTTTAGCCTTCTGGTCATCACCGTCCGGCATAACCCAGGAACACCAGGAACACCACACTTACCCCAGTGCGTTTTTCGGACTGTTTGCTTTTGCGACCACTTTTTCGTCACAATACATTCACCACAAACCTTGAAGAGGACAAAATCCTAAACGGAGACACTCATTGTAAGCATTTCTACAAAGCATTTTAATCTTTACACGCAAATCGATACATTGAGGTGTTACCGAGAACTACGGACGTTTTGGTGTAAATTTATCTTCTGCAGAGCCTCCTTGACAACAGGTAGACCTAGAAATAGTACTATCGGGAGATGGCAGGAGACAAATTTAAATCAAAACGAAACCGTAGATTTTCTAATTTTACAATTATTATTTGCAGTTGTTTTTCTGTTTGTGTCAGTTGCTTTTATCCATTTTTTTACCGTAAGTTTGTGCATTTCCTAGATATACCTTTACGTTAATACAACAACCATAAACACATCCATCTCTTTTACAATCAATCCGTTTTATTCTATAATTATCTAGTATAATTAGCTAACTTAATGCTACGTGTCCATGTGAGAGCAAAACTCTCTAGAGTAGCTCTCGAGTGGATATCTCTCACGTGGATAAAGATTTGAGAGCTACTTGCTGCTAGTTATACGTTACTATCCGACAGTAACTCACAGCGACAGCTAGAGCAGTGGTTCCCAACCTTTTTTTCCATGATCGCCCCCTTAGACATGTTTCACCAGTTGTGAATACTATAATCGCCCCCCCCCCCCAATTAAATTAAAACAAATAATTAATTACTACAATTTTTATTTATTTTTACATTCGTAAAATGATAAATTAATGATTAGTAATAATTGAGGGGGTTAGAAGTAAAAGGGTTTAAGTGCACTTTTTTAAAATTTGACTCTAAGTAGGTACAGATTCGCATACTTAAATGGTATTAGGACTTGGTGGTAAAACGATTTAAGCATATTTCGCCTTAAAGTCGCCATCTTCGCCATTACATTTAGTTAACTCAAAACAATTGCAGGTTGCTTTGGTAGTAAACAGGTTTAACCGTGCGCTTGAACCGTTTTACCACAAAACTATTTTTAGTATTCTATAAAAACAAATAGTAATAAACGGGGTTAAGTGTGCTTGAACCATTTTACCACAAAACTATTTTTATATTCAGTAATGTTAAACACATGTTAATACAGGATTAATTTAAAGTAACTAAATATTAGATTTGTGACCAATTTTGAAGACTAATTAAGTATTATGTAACGTGCCAGTTGTAGTTACCCTGTGGATAACAGCTGAGACAAAAATGATTAGTAATATATGTAGTTAACATCTACAATTGAACCGTTTTACCAGTAACATTTATCAAGACCATGTACCGATTCAAGTACATTTTTCTAATAATTGAAAAAAGGGAAGGATATAGTAAGAATAATAATATACCCTTACATTTTTATCATTTCGTAGTACCTTGGACTTTATCATAACGATAACGAGGACACTACCTCGTTATCGTTATGATAAATTAATGTATTTAGCATGAAAAGGTTATTTACCTATTTCATTAAATTATTTAATATTTTTTTTAGATTAAGTTTATTTTTTTTATCTCAATAATTTAGTTAATTAATTTTAGTATAAGTTAATAGAAAATTTTATTTCTTTTTTATATTTTCAAAATATATACTTATACAAGTTCATTAACTAATTAAAAATAATTAAATCTCATCATTTTCTTATTAATGGGTTTATTAAATAATATAAAAAATATACAATAGTTAAAATTTGTCCAGTTAAAATATATGGGTCTTCAACTGGTCGTGCTCCGATTCATGTTAATAAAATTACAATAGATAATAATCTTCAAAATAATATTTTATTGATTTTTCTAATAATTGAAAAAAGGGAAGGATATAGTAAGAATAATAATATACCCTTACATTTTTATCATTTCGTAGTACCTTGTACACTAGACATATTTTAGTTTAATGACTCCTAGAATTTATAAAACTCAAACAACTTTGAAGCTGATTATCTCAGAACAATCAAAACTGCACTTAATCCCTTTAACGTCTGGCCCCCTCAATTGTTAATTTCTCATTTGGGCTTTCTCAATGTTGGTTAATAGCAACCTCAAAGCCCCTCTTTCTATTATGTCGAGCCTATTTATTTGTTTGTTTTTCAATATACATACAGAACTAAAACCTGTCTCCACTAGATATGTTGTGGGAATGCTAATACTACTAATTTGATTGCATTCCACAAGATTGGATACGCTTCTTTTATCCGCGGCCAAAATCTTTCATGCCCACACTCCCGAGACAGACTTTCAGAAAGACAACTTCCACGCTGAAAGGATCTATAAATCAAGTTGGCATTTTCAGACTAGTCAAATCTTGGAATCGGAACTGGAGATCTTCTTTTAATGTTTGAAGGTGGAGGCAATATGTTTGAAGATCCTCAAAATCACCACAAGGAGATTTCAAATTCGGGAATTTGGTCAGATCTCTTCTCTGTATATTTTCTTCAAAAATAGATAGTTTGTCAATTAATCCTCCGACTATTCCTTTCAATTTGGTCATATTTATGTTCTTCCCTTATAGTTGCAGTTCGTTTAATTTAATTTTCCAAAAATATCTGATAAGTAAGTGATGTCATTTCGCTTCTCTTGTAGGGCTGTGTACTCGGTGTGGAGTCAGGGGTCAGTAAGTATAAGAAATTCAATAACAGTATCCATGAGACTGAAGAGCTGCCGTAAGTAATTACCTTTAGAAAGCTAGCGGACTTCCATATGTAGTAGTAATGTATTAAATATCTCATCATTTTCTTCACAAAGTGTACGAAATATTCGATCATTCTTTGGTTTGATTTAATTTCATTTACTGCATCTATGACAAGACGACCACCACTTCGGCCGTTCGCTATTTGTTCGAGTCAGATCAGCAGAGTCGTTATCTACTTTCATCATTCTTATCCCACTTCTATCTCTTTCTCTTTTGTGCAGATGTTCGCATAATACGAAAGCTCGATCAAAGAAAAATGCAGAATGTATTATAATGTACCTATTACTTACCTATAGAATTAAACTGTATCATGATTAATATCACTCTGTTACTAGACGAGATGTTTGTGTTATTATTACCTGCATTGGTATACATAATATTATATTTACTTTTTATTATCCTATGGATATCCAATCGAAAGTATTGTATTTTTTCTCAATTACCCATTTCTCGTTTCCCGTATCCTAATCGCCCCCTTTTCTCTATTGCCCCCCATATCGCCCCCTTTGCTCTAACGTCCCCCTGAACATTTCAAATCGCCCCCAGGGGGGCGATCGCCCCCCGGTTGGGAATCACTGATATAGTTGACAGTGTCCTCGGGAAAAACATGACGAAAAACTAGAGAAAAGACGAAGTGTTTAAATTGATAGAGCTGCGAAAAAAATAGAATTTTGTGGAATACTCGATCTACAAACTACAGAAATCAAGAGAAAAAACAGCCACTCCTGAAAGAATCCACGCCTGAAAGAGTCGTCTGTTCAATTTAGTTATAGTGTGGAAGAAATTCAGAGAAAATTGCACAATTTAAGAAATCAAGAAGTTTATTCATGCGTCCGATGTCATCTGTTTCATATAATTTACTTCTGAATTTGTTAATAGACGTATCCAAAGATTTGAAGAAAGTTAAAACGAAAAAATGGCGCAGCTACCGATGAAAATTTTAACAGTAATTGGCTTTACATTACTGCCTTGAAGTTTTTGATTCCTACTCTTGATACCAAATCAAACTGAATCAAACAGAAGTGAGACTTCTCATAAAAAGCAACAAACGTGATCCGTTCTCGAAGTGTGTCAAAGAAAATGATCGCAACTTTTGTGTCAAAATCTGGTCATGTGGCAACAATTGCTTTACGAGATCGAAGAACGGTTAATTCTGATTGGTATATAACCGTTTGTTTACCAAGCTATTGCGAGACTCCGACAAAGCAACACACAACGGCGAATCATCCTACATCAGCACAATGCAACTGCTCACACTGCCCAAAAGACAATAGAGTTTTGGGAGCTTCAAAATATCGAATTGTTAAACCATCCACCGTATAGTCCCGACCTAAATCCCAAAGACTTCTTCACGTTCCCAAAGATCAAGAATTTAATGCGTGGGCAGCGATTCCAGACGACAGAAGAAACCATCGATGCCTTTAAAACAGCAAAGGTGAAACTACATAAAAACACGAATGATATCCCAATCGGGCGGTAGAAGAGTCCGACAGAGTGATACCTTATCGCCTAAACTGTTTACCGCAGTACTAGAATATGCTTGGAAAAACTTAACTGGAAAGAGAGAGGCCTGAACATTGACGGTAGAAGATTAACAAATTTGAAATTCGCAGACGACATAGTTTTGTTCTCTGAAAACCTCGAGGAGATATGTACAATGCTACATGAACTTCAGTTAGTGTGTGCCAGTGTAGGTCTTAAAATAAACATCTCCAAAACAAAATAATTGACAAAACTAGTACCTAGCGGAAATATCAATATTGGAGACAACGATGTAGAGCTAGTGGAAAAATACATATATCTTGGAGACGAAATAAAGATCACAAGAGATAACCAAACATGCAAACTACGAGGGAGAATAAACCTAGCATGGGCAGCACATGGAAAACTCAAAGAATCTTTAAAAGCGATATACCAATTTCTTTAAAACGTAAAACATTTGTCCAATGTGTGTTGCCTGTGATGACTTAAAGAACAGGAATTACTGATGTAATTTCCCGAATTGCCATCCTGAAATGGAACTGGGCTGAAAACGTCGATCGAATCAGTGATGGGAGGTGGACGAAGAGATTACTTGAGTGGAGGCCGAGATTAGAGAAAAAAAGTAGAGGAAGCCCCCTACTCGTTGGACTGACGATCTCAAGAAAATGTCAAGAAATTGGATGCAAAGTGCTCAAAATAGAGCACAATGGACAAAAATGAGCGAGGCCTATGGCCAGCAGTGGGCGCAAAGGGCTGGATGATGATGATGATGAACTGAAGACTGTAATAACTGTTTTACCAATTGGTTTGACCGTATGCGAAAGTGTATGGATCTTGGTGGGACATATATTTTATTTTGAAAAGCTATAAAGTACTTTAAGTCTATATATTTTTTGTCTGTATGTCTACATCCAAAACTAAAAGGCAAAACTTCGTATTATATGTACTTAAAATGCTGTAATTTGTTGACTTCTGGTTCAAAACGAGATTAACAAATCAAATTTATTTTGGAAACAAATTAAATCCTCTATCAGGAATGCAATTAATAAACGGTGGGATACTGGCTAAAACCAACCGAGATCGGCATAGTGTCGCTCTTTCGAATATGATCGAGGATTTACAAATGGATCACTTTAATAAAATGCAGTCACATCAACGGATTACAAAGACCGAAATACATGCACATAATCTCTCTATATTTGCAAATGGATCGATTCATTTTTATGAAGTTATGAAGCTATGAAGCTTTCAATTGAAAATTTTTATAATTTTGTAATAACTGTACTGTTCGCGATGGGCTCTGTTTTTTGTATGCTTTTAAAATAACTAGGGACTATTGTTCGGCCGGTTCTTATGACATTTTAATATTAATGTACCTTTAATGGGAGTTAACCACAATTTTAGTTGAACATTCGTTTATTTCGACGTTTTGATTTCTAATTCGGAAATCGTTTTAATATAAATTGAACCTGAATGTACAAGAGCATTAACGTCAGAATTTTCATTTTCTTTTCATTCTTTTCATTCTTTTCAATCGACGACTGACTTAGACAAAACTCATATTCGCAAGCGCAAGCAACTTGGCCTCAAACTGAGAAACATGTATTGGCGGTCGCAGATCAAGACTCTCATTAAACAACAAAATATTATTAAACAAAACAATCTGGAAATCTGTATGGACCTACGGCATCCAGCTGTGGGGAACTTCTAGCAACTTCAACGTATTCATCTTGCAGAGGTTCCAAAATAAAGTACTGCGAGCTAATAATTATTTTTGATGCATCCTATTACGCCAATAACGAAATCATTCAGCATGATATTCCTTTAGGATCCCTCAAAGAAGCCATACTTCGTTTGAGTGTCAACTATAATGAAAGAGCGTCAATGCACCAAAATCGTTTAGCTCCACAACTAAACGTGCGCAATGCTAATGAAGTTCCTGGGCTAAAACGTCTACTTCCATTATCCAAATTATCTACATCACATAGACTTTAGTTTAGATTTTTAGGCATATATTTATAAATTTGCACAAACAATATTTACCTTAGGTTTAGATAACTTTAAAAGAGATTAATCATTGGAATAATACTTTACATGTCATCAGCTTCATTGTCAGAAAAAAACGCTTATTTCAGATTGCAGATCTCTCTAGAGGAGATAAATATCTTGATTGTGAATTGCGGTTAGAAACTTAGAACGATAATAAGTATTTGAGGAATTGTAGCTTTATTATTGCCTTTATCTTGCCTGTTACGTTCCTGGACTATCCAATGTGTGACGACAAATAGAGAGACTATATTCTTCTTCTTCTTAAAGTGCCTTCTCCTTAATGGAGATTGGCTACTACAATTGCAAATTCTTCTCTGTCTTCAGCTGTTCTTATTAGCTGTTCAAGATTTAAGCCTCCAGCCCTAGAGACTATATTTATATATACCAGGGTTTAATTATTTTCATAGCTTTTTAGTTTGTTACTTGTTACTGCATTTTCGAAATTTGTTCTCAAAATAAATATATTACGAAAGACAGTTTTTAAAACCCCGTTTTTGGCTCTGAATTTCGTAATTGGCGAAGTCAGTAGGATTTATTTTGTAAGAAGCTCACCCCAAGGATATGCTTCTTTTTAATGGTGGGGCTGTTACGTACCTGGGGTCTTATTTTCGAATTCATTCGAGCATATTTCGCATACGAAATTAGAAGAATTTCGCTTGAAATCTGGTGTCTTGTATTTTCGAATACTTCGTGTACGAATTTTTTCGTATACGACGACTCGAATGGGTATGAACCATTCGAATCGTGATGTTCGTATACGAATTATTGTTGTCATTTCAGCTGTCATGATAGTTTTAGCTGATAGTGTTAATTGTGTTGTTGTATACAATATTTTTACATTGAAATTTATTTTCAATGGCTGGTTTAAATAATTCTTTAATATAAAGAAAGGACATGTACGATTATGCCTTGAAAATATAACCTAACCTAACTTTATGTACGCATTTTAGCATTGGATCTAAGCTCCAAACTTGACATATGACACCGTTGCCATATCCTCAATTTTTTCATACTATCACATTACATAAAGGTGCATTTAAAAAATAGCTTTGAACTAAAGTTTTGAAAAGTAAATGGTAAAATATCAGTGTAAATACTGGATACAAAAATAATATTAAACAAAATATCACACTTTCTGCGGACTTTGCAAATCGATATTACTAATATACCTATGCAATCTTAAGATTCGATTACACTTAAAATAACTGCTAAACAACTTTTCCCAAAAATGGCCTTTTTTATAACTTGTTCAGACTATAAGTCGTTATCTTTATACATTAAACGTTATTATAAGTACAATATTCTTCTTGTACATTATAACCCCAGTATATATAACAAATATAACATTTTGTTTTTAATACTGCGATTATACCATTGATTGAAATTCTACAAGAAATAGACCAAAAAAGTATGGCAACATTGTGACTCTTCAGATGACAAATAAGTTCAATGTTATTCGAATTTGCAGTGTTGCCGGTGCAAATTCTGCTCGTATACGTATAACATTTCTAAGGACGTTCAAAAATACACATTCACGTTCGTATACGAAATTTTTTATTCGACTTAACTCGTATTCGAAAATATTCGATTGAATTCGAAAATACGACCCCTGGACTATTCAATGTGTGACGACAGATAGAGAGACTATATATCAGTGTTTAATTATTGACCTAGCTTTTTAGTTTGTTACTTGTTACTGTATTTTCGAAATTCGTTCTCAAAATAAATTTATTACGAAAGACATTTTTTTATAAACCCGTTTCGGCTCTGACTTTCGTAATTGGCGCAGTCAGTAGGATTTATTTTGTATGAAGCACACCCCAAGGATATGCTTCTTTCTAAGGGTGGAGGTGGTACGTACCTGTACTATCTAATGTGTGACGACAGATAGAAAGACTATGTATAGTTACCAGTGTTTAATTATTGCCATAGCTTTTTAGTTTGTTACTTGTTTCTGTATTTTCGAAATTCGTTCTCAAAATAAATTTGGTACGAAAGACAATATTTTAAAAACCCCTTTTCGACTCATCACTTTCGTAATTGCCGATGATATACTATGTTTACTGTTAACACTTTACAGTTTCAAATATCATATAATCACTACAAAAATTTTATCAGCTTAGTCATGTTTCCAATACGTCTAGCTCCCTGACTAGGGGGCACTCGAGTTGACCAACTAATACAACATGAACAGACGGCCTGGTCGTCGACGTCCGTTGTACGTATGGACATCGGTGGCTTCCAATCAGTCGGCGGGCAGGTAAACGGGTCCCGGGAGACGATTCCGGGACACACACGTACCTAACTGACTCGTCCCTCGGGACCCTAGACGAAACTATCGTCGACGAACATAACGATAAATTTAGGAGGTCGACGCAGAGGCAGTGACGCCACAGTTTCGGCTGGCTTTGCAGAGGGCCAGCTAACGACTTTACGCACTACTATAACATATACATTCAGAAGCGGGATCAGAAGTGGGATTCGGTCCGTAGGCCAGCCGGATAAAGGTAGACGAACGGAATGGAAGGAAGAAAAATTTGTTTGTTTTTAATTTAAAAAAGTAGAGACCGTAAATTTTTGTTGATCCCGACGTTTTGAGCTTTGATGATGTTTAAATTCAATTAAAATGAATTTCTGGAGGAATAATCGTTGCTTGAAATATCTGGCAGTATAATTGAATCGCTTATTGTATAAAGGGAATAAGTACACTTCCGTACGAAATTAAAGTGAGATATACATTTTGTTAAACCAACGTCAACGGATCGATGAGTCTATAAAGGAAATTTGTATCTCTCACCGTACGCGAAATATCGCACAATAAAATTTGTTGAGCGTATAAAGGGAACTAGTCCGGGACTTATTACCTTTATGCAATAATTCTTGTGGCGCCACCATCGTTTGTGGCACTTTGTCATTTATTTTATTACTTAGCTTACATTAGTCTTACGATGTATTATAGGTCTTGTTAGTAATAATAAACCTTTTTTTTATAAATAAATTAATAATTTAACTCTAGAGAAGCAGCACTATTTCGTCTTTTATTCATTGATTATATAAAGGAATCAAGTCCCAGCCTTTAAAAACGACTTTTTGACCTTAATCGTTTTCAAAGCAAAGTTTGCTGTATCACATGTCACTCTACTAGTCTCCTTCTACATTTCATCTGTAGAACAAAATTTGATAGATCATTAAGTTTATAAACTAAATAGTTTTTTTCGTTTTTCTCAAAACTAAGTATTGTGGACTTATACCCTTTATACAATAAGCGCCTCAATTATTGGAGTAGTACTCTAAGCTATATCAGATATTTTTTTATTTATCTTAAATTTATTCTGATTGTTAATAAATGCTTACAAAAAAAATAGCTTAAATGCCTCGAAAACTAAGGCCATTGGCACGGTACAGTTGATTTATACAATTATTAAGAAATGACAAAATAGGTATTAAATTTTATTAAAAATACTTTGTGTCACTTGGGATAGTTTAGAATATGTTTGTAAGCGATGTCTTCAAGTTATTTTTTCGGGCATAGCTGTGTACTCTTGGCAGTCCGTTAAAATATGGTTTACGGTAAGGGTACAATTATTGAACTGTTGACATGTTGGGAGTTCATCGATGGACGAAGTATTAAATTTTATTAAAAATATTAGTGTTTTTGAGCAACTGTAGAACTTTGGTGTAGTCACTTGGATAGTTTAGATTTTAAACTAATCTTTGGATAGTTTAGATTCTAAACTTTAGAATATCTGGGAGCGATGTCGTCAAGTTAGTTTTCCGGGCATAGCTGGTGTACTGTCGGTAGTCCGTTAATATATGGTTTACGGTAAAGTCACAATTGCACTGTTGACACGTTCGTCGGTGGACATTAGGTATCCATGTGTCAATCTTGTATGACCGATTCGTAGTCTTTTGAGGCGGGGTAATTATAGTTTGAATTCTGAGGAAGGCTGTATCACAGTTATTCAAATGCATTTGTCAATATTCTAGAATTGACTTTTTAAACTTAGCTTTATCTTTGCTTAGTTGGATCGTTGTTTGGGTTGTTTGGCTAATTGATGAAGTAACCGCTTCTTTAGCATGCCGATCAGTAGTTTCGTTACCGATAAAGCCTATGTGCGAATGTGCGATGGGAGCCAGATAAGTGAAACTTTTGTTTCTCGAGCATGAAGAGATTGGTATATTGTATATATCGTGTATACTCTGAACTAGTGGATGATCAGTAAATACAATTAGCATCAAAATTAACGCACCACCTTAAAAATGGGACATTTTTGATATCTCGTATTTTCTAAACCTGTTGTCCGATTTTAGTGATGTTTCTAATATTTTATAGCTTTATTCTTCAAGAATATCGATGTAATAATATCGTTGCTAAACAGATAAGTGTCATTGTATACGGGGTGTAACAATGATATCGTGTTTTTTCCTCAAAGTTTGGAACACCCTGTGGAATATTCTAGCTTAAATAAAATATTGAAATTAAAACTTAACTGTAGCCTTAGGCTTTCTTAACATTCTGCTTTTTGATTGATTCGCCTATGTTGGAGAATAAAAAGGTTAGGTACTTTAACAACTAGAAACGTTCTTCATCAATACAGGGTGTTTCTAAATAAGTGCGACAAACTATTATAAGGAGTAATTCTGCATGAAAAAATAATGACCGTTTGCTTTATAAACATATGTCCGCAAATGCTTCGTTTCCGAGATACGGGATGTTGAATACTTACAAACTGACAATATTATTATTTAGAGCAGTAAATAAATCGTCAGTTTGTAAGAAAAAATTCAACATCCCGTATCTCGGAAAGGAAGCATTTGCGGACATATCCTTATAAAGCAAACTGTCATTATTTTTTCATGCAGAATTACACCTTAAAGTTTGTTGCACTTATTTAGAAATACCCTGTATTGATGAAGAACGTTGCTAGTTGTTAAATTACCGAACTTTTTTATTATCCAACATAAGTGAATGAATCGAAAATCAGAATATTAAGAAAGTCTAAGGCTACAGTTGAGTTTTAATTTTAATATTTTATTTATGCTAGAATATTCCACAGGGTGTTCCAAACTTTGAAGAAAAAACACACTATCATTGTTACACCCGGTATACAATGATACTTATCTGTTTAGCAACAATATTATTACTTCAATATTCTTGAAGAATAAAGGTATAGTCGGTTCGCTAAACTCAGACACAACTGGCTAGTGATTTTAGTAGGTAATCTTTTTGTTTTTGGCCAATTTTACCAAAATTGGCAAAATTGCTGACTATTAAGTAATTATTAACTATTTAGTAATTATTTTTCTGCCAATTTTACCAAATTGGCAAACTTACTTAGTAAAATCACTAGCTAGTCGTGTCTGAGTTTAGCGAACAGACTATAATAATAGCTACCCTGTAGTTTCGCTGTTATCTGGTCCAAAACTAATGAGAATAAATAAGGACTAAGCACCGAGCCTTGGTGCAATCCTAGTTTGTTCAACCTGATCTTGAATGAAATAATAAAAACAGTAAGAACTAAAAAAGAATACCAAATGGGACAAAACAACTTAAAATAATCTGATATGCAGACGACGCAATACTGAGTGAAGATGATTTACAACGTATGCTGCACCAGAAACGGATAACCGCTAAAAAATAGAACATGCTAATTTCCCCAAAAAAGACCAAATGCGTGGTTATAACAACAAATCTACTAAGGTGTAAATTAGAGCTAGAGGGTCAGATAATAGAACAAGTCATGGAGTTTAAATATCTAACATGAATAAAGCAAACAGAGCTGCAGGTTGCCTAAATGAGACAATAATGAGAAATAAAATCGGAAAAGAAATGAAAGGCAGAATTTACAAAACAGTCAACCAATAGTCAGACCAATAATGACATACACTGCAAAAACACGAACTGTTACAGAGAGGACAAAAATAATGCTAGAAAGAGCAGAGATAAAAACCCTTCGAAAAAGCGATAGTAAGACACTATGGAATAGAGCTAGAAGTGCATATATACGAAGGATATGCAAGGTGGGCAAGACGAACAACTGCGTAAAAAACGGAAGAGTAGAATGGAACGACTTCATAAGCCGAATGACAACAAATAGAGTAATAAGGATGGCAAGAGACGGTTCCCAAAAATAGGAAGACGATCAGTGGGAAGACCACGAAAACGATGGTGTTTGAGTTTCCATTGAATTGATTTGGTTGTTTAAGTAGTTCGAAATCATATCCCTTTTTCCGCTACCCCTGTGTTCCTCTTATCGATATCGCGGTTGAGAAATGTGAGAATGTACCACACTTGAACCCGAGTTTCTTCCCCCATGGCATAAGAAAAACAGATAGATGCATTCAGACGAGCAGTGTGCACACATCGTTGTTCGTTGGTTCCCTCGTGTTTCGAATTCGACAAGTTCTCGGTAAGTGGTTTTAATTACCTATATTATTTATCCTTTGTTTCCATTGTTTCGTTTTGAATTATTTAGCAACAAACCAATTTAAATAGGTGTACATTGTATTGCGCCTATTGAGAAGGTCCACTTTCTTTCCATATTTATTAGCTATTCAAAGACATTAGCAGGTGGTAATTAGTATTTTTATTGCTTGTTTTAATTTTATTACTTGTTTCGTTCAATACCTGCTATTAGTAAACTAACAGATGGAATGACAACTTACTGAGGCACATTGAAAACACAGACAGCGTCATGTATACACAAAAAGAAGAAGAAGAAGAATGTTTTTTTAACAGGCTATAAAACTGAGTTTTATTTATTTAAAAACTAAAATCTCTGAGACGCCCTGTACTTCACATGCATTATCATTTTTTAGTTCAGTTGTTATTGATCATTCACTCTTATAAAGCAGTCATGGCATTACATTCAAAATAAAATAATAAAAACTTTACGTCCTCAAGTCTAGTAGCTGTTAACTTAATTAATCATTAACTTTTTCTTTGGCAACCTCACGAAGCTCATAAAATAGGTAAAAAAAAAATAAAACTGGACCTCTATCCAATAACAATTATCAAGCGTGTCTAAAAATCGAAGGCAAAAGTTAATGTCGCAGCCCAATATCTAGATTAAATTCTTCTCTCCCAATGCTTACAAATAACCATTACGTTTTATCGTTTTAGCCATATCCATGAACTAAGGGTTACTTGCATTTTTATATCCAACAAAACAGAGGTAGTGTTGTGCCCGAAGGCGCTATACAGAATCACGTTTTGGAAATTACTTTTCGTAATACACTTACGACATAAACTTACCGTTTTATTGGAACGTGCAAAATCGAGAAAATTAATAATAAATCTGGATACAATGAAACTTTATTTCGAGTAAATTCATGTTTGTACAAATTGAATTAGGGTATTATCTAAAATAAGCATCGTAACGGTTTATTGCAGATCGTTCGCCTTACTTTGCTTATGTAGTAAATACAATAGAATTTTACCGTAATAAATTAATACAACATCC